>NC_079153.1:120275239-120576972 GCF_947563725.1 Argiope bruennichi
TTGTCCTCCTCTCACTTACATTTAATAGTTTCCCCCTTTTTTTACCGCCCCCTTTCTATTTTTTTATAAAGTTGAGATTAAGCAGATTAACAGCTTGATCAAGTTTTAGCACTTCTTTTAATAAAACTCAATTGCATAATAAATGATATTCTTAGATCTAAAATCAAAAATTTTGAAGACATCAAGTGCACCATATCAGTTTTAGAATAGAAAATAGCACGACTTCACAGCAGAACCTAAGACAACACGCAATTCGATGGTATGCATGGTGATGTTTACTACGAAATTTGTGATATCATCTGAATTGACTTCCTTGTATTCTATTGGGCAGATTAAATTTAGCAAAATACATTTTTAAAATTTTTATTTTATCCCCCCCCCCCCTACTCCTCCTGACCGCGGTGGCCTGGTAGTAAGGTCTCGGCTTCGGAACCGGAGATTTTCAGGTACGAGACCCGATTTTACCGAAGAACTATCGTGTAATCGGGTCTGGTGCACGTTTAAATCCGTCGGGGCCGAACGTCTTCCCGTTGGTGTGGTATGGAAGTTTCGAGAGTGTGTACCAGCTCAGATGTTGTCCTTGTCATCTGACCGCGGTTCAAATTTATGAGGCCCTTCCCAAAATAGCCAAAGAGTTGCTTCAAAACAGACGTTAATATAACTAAACTAAACTACCCCCCCCAAAAAAAACGAATATGGTTAACGAATAGTTCAAAAATAATATTTCTATTCACACATTTCGCAAGTTTACTCTCCCGAGCCAAAATTCACAAAAGTAACAATCTTGAAATCCATCGCGCATCTTTCTTGCTGAAGGAAAAACGATATGACGTCAGAGCTCAGCATAGGATTAATTTCACTTAGATGGCATGTATAGGTCGGTTTATTAAGTGACTTAATATGAAATAATTCCAATAAGTTGCTCGAGAAAAGTCATTCATATAATAATTCAAATATTTTTTTAAAAAATAGCTCATTGTTTTCACGCCTTCTTCTTCCAAATAAATGAAATAATAATAAAAAAAAAAAACATTATTATTTTTTGTTTTAAGATTCAATATATCTCTTTCAGAAGTATTAAAAGCAATCTGCAAAGTAATGTCAATGAAAATTAAAAAAAAAAAAATCAGATTGAAATTAAAATTTTGAGAAATAGAAAGAGTGGAATTTGGTTGGTTATGAAAAATTCGTATAACGCTTTGGAAGGTTTATTAGTTATATATTAAAAGTACCTCAAGAAAAGTAATTTTTGATGCCTTAAATCTTTCAAATCTTTTTTTATTTTTCTGTAAATCATTTGGTTCAGCCTTCTTATTTATTTAAAGTTTCAGCGCATCCTGCGACATAAAAGGATTGCTTGATTGCACAAAGTTTGACTAATGATCTGCGCCGAAACTTGACTGGCAATGGCAAATGACACGCGCCGAGGACCCGAGATAGCGCAGCTTGAAGAGCAGCTGACAGGACGCACGTTGTTGGACACAGGCAACTGTTATGTACCTCTCCACTGCGTTATCTCGCTCGTGGATCCTTAGCGCAATACACACATCCTTTCTCTCTCCGGTATCACTGGCCATCGCACCCTCGCCTCTCCTGTTTTTCAGTCCTGCCTGCTTATGATTTATTTTAAGAGTTGCTTTAGCCTATGGAGTGAGTCCAGTTTGGTACTACAAACAGCTGTCAACTATAAGAACATTAAAAAAAAGCAATGTATTTTGAAACAAGGACAAAACCCATCTTTTGTGATGTCAATACAATCTTACATTGAACAATTTAGTAAGATTACTGCTATTTGGTTACAATCTTTAAGAGTTTGCATCGAGCTGATGCAATCTGAAATTCATCAATTTGCCCTTTTATGTTTATAAATCATCTCGAAGATCGTTAGACAGGATATAAGATTAATTTTGATTAATCCCTTAATCGTCGTGCCCATATGTCTTTTGTGCATCGAGTTATCGCTTCTTAAACTTAAAAGCTGAAATTATGTTAATTAAAGACACGATAATTCGATATAAAAATTGTACATGAAAGTACATTCATTGATGTATTTAATTGAATCAGTTGACAAAGTATTTCCAAAATAGAAATTGTCATCCAACTAGATCACAGAAAAAAACAGTTAAAAGGCTAAGATGCCTTTCACCTGAAATTACTACTACTAAATCTGAAATTACGTACTTAAAATCCATATAACTCGCATATTGCACTCGATATTTTTTATTTCGTTCGAGGAACTACTATCATGGTAACCATGTTACAACTTTTGTGAACTGATTTCAACATGTGGATTCATCTATATTAATTATCTGGCCGAAGTAACGGTCATAATGATTGCTGATGAACATGTTGCAATAAGAGCTTACAGAAGATATACCATTTATGTTGCTGGTGCATTCCTCCAGCTCCTTGTGCCTCTTTTGCTGTAAAGTAAGCAGAAAGAAAATTTTCTCGAAAATATATGCTAATAGACCGAAAGAAATGGGTTGACTAGCTAGCGATCCATGAGTAAACGCTAATGCTATCTCTTAGTTGAAGAATTATTTGAAATAGTACTTCGGTAAATTCAATTTCGGTATGGAGGAGACATATTGACACTGGCTTTACAAGAGTGGTGCCTGACACCGAATACATTCTTGCCTTCTTCCACATGCTAAACAATATAAAGAGAAATAAATGTACTACTGTTGCATCATTGGGGCAACTATTAAAAATGGCGTTCAATTTCTTTTTATCTTCTTGTCATTAACCGTTACTCATTAATAAAATGGCATAAACATTTTTCATAAAAATGCCTCCTTGCTGTATCAAATGGTATTGCAAAATATATATGCACTATTCTGAAGAAATAATAAAATATTAAGAGTAAATAATAAAAAATCATTCAATGACTTCTTCATAAATCAAACACTTTCTAATAATGGTTGATTTTCAATTTATTAAAGTCAATTCTTTAGTAAATCACTTGACTGTAGCTGTAAGAAAGACCAAGGAGCTGTTTGTGACCTCGTTTATGGCTGTCTTAAGTTTGTTGATCTTCGAATTGAATACTTTATTTTGAATTTTCTCACTCTGGGATTATTAGACGGTGCATCGTAAAGCCAAAATTGGACTCAAAGATTGTAGAGCCAGTATTGGCCAAATCAGTTCAAGGGGTGCTTTAATTTTTTTTTCTAATTTAGGCTTGCAAGTATTGTCCGGAGACTTCGGGGGAAATGGTGAGGCGTTATATTCCTGGTATTGTGGCTGTTGAGCTTTATTTTCCTTGAACGGTCTTTGCATTTATATTTTAGAGATGTTTTGGTCAGAGCTGAAGCTTAATTATTGTAATATTTGGGCTAATAAGTAGTCTCGATTTATTCAATTGGCTTTTGCGCTTACATAGTTCATCGGTTCTGACTACATGCTTTAGCAAGGCGAATTCTCCTTCTGCATATACTATTCTGAAGGGAAATAGATCAAAATAAGTGTTTGAAAGGTTCAACTATATGCTATTAATGACTTTCAGTTATCTATAAGTTTTATTCAACTTACAGCCCCGAAAAATATTTGAAACTGCATCGACCTTCCGTAGAAACCATTCTATGCAAAGTTTTCTAGTTTTTACTTTGCGAAGTTTAGAAAGAGGCAGGTTTTCTTTGAAAGGTTCTTTAAAAAAATAATTTTTGGTTTAAATTTTAATTTAGTACGCGATTTTCTCTTCTTTCTTCATAAAAGTGTGAACAACAGCAAAAAAGGATGAGAGAGATAAATAGTAAATATAATACGCTCCAAGATTTAAATACATGTACAAAAGAAGCTGATCACATCGAATATGGAAAGTTTACTTATATCAGAATAATCTCGGCTGTCTAAACTGACTCTGGGGCAGATTACGTGCAATTAAAATTTATTTTGCTGATTAAAGGAAAACGTCACTAATTATTGTATTAGATTCCTAAAATCATATCCGTATATCGTAGCATAATTATCAGAATTTAGGTCTAAAAGTTAAATTGCTCTAGATTAATTGATGATATTGATAATGACTATTTTATTAACGAACAATAAAATAAATAAGCCAATGTACTCTAGAGCTGTACGAAATAGGACATAATAATGAATGAACTTACTGAATAATACTTTTTAAACAGATTGCTGAAGCCTCAAAATAACCTTTTGAAACGGGATTGATTCGCAGGGCAAAAAGGGTTTCACATTTTTATCATTAAATTATAAGATACGCCGTCGCTTTCCCTTTTTATGAAGTAATTTATTCGCATCTTCTCTAATCATCAAAATCATATATGTGGTGTAAATAATCATAAAGATGGCAAAATCATATATGTGGGAAAATCATAAAGAGAATTATCTGTAAGGTAATTAGGGGACACATATCACCTCTGGCGTAAAATGGTAATTAATTAGTGGTTAGTGAGCATTTTTATATCAATCCGTGCATAGGAAAATGACAAACTAGCGTTTTCCCAGTTTTTTTTTTTTAAAAAATCGTTTCTCCTTTATTTAAATTGTTTCATTTTGCTTTATTTTTTTTAATAATTTCGCATCAATAATTAAACAAAGAAATTTCCAATTTACTATTTTTTTTCTTTTATTATAAATACGTTATTCAGGTATAGATATCTCTTTATTTCTCAACCAAAAAAAAAACAACAAAAAAAAAAGTAGACCGGCATTGCTGCGTTTAATGGAAACAACACAGACAAAACCAAAACGAACAGCATGCAACCGAACTAAATTAACACATAATGCTGCTAATTGTAGAAAATTGAATATCTTAGAATGAACGAAAGAATTTTAAGAGTAGAGTTCTAAAAAACATTTAAAGGAGATTCGATTCCCTAGTTTGTAACACCATAATGTTTTAGTATTGATTCATATGTTTTTATACTTTAAAGAATTTATTATTTTATAAAAGCAGTAATGCCTGCACACAGATACACACATATATTAAAAAAATACATTTGGCATCATCGTCATTAAATGCAGCTATTCAAACAATAAAAAGTTTTATAAAATAGTACTCTGAAAAATGTAGCACATTAAAAAAATTTGCATGGAAATAAAATCAGTTCCATTAAAAAGCTTATTGTTTTTCATTTTAAAGAGCACAAAAATGATTTTCGAGTAATGATGTGCTCTGAAGTCCGCGAGGGAAAACATTAACATTTCGATTGATATTTAATTGAAATTATAAAATTCCCTTTTCTATTATGTGAGCTCTTTCTAATCAAGTACCTATGTGCCAAATTTGGTATTTCTCGATTTAAAGGTCTATCCTGAATACTATTTTCAGTACGCATGTCACTTCACGCAATTTTCAAATTGTATCCAGGTTGTAAACACTATCTTGTTTAAATTCTGCTGACTTAGTGTGTGTACTACCTCTAAGGAAATGGTCATGAAGATCTATTACATGGCTATTTATTAACTGAAGGGCGAAAGGGAAACTCGTCTTGATTGTCCAATCCACTGCAACCTTCTGATAGTTGATCTTATCTTAATGTTTGCTAAGCATTCCTTGAAGAGAACAGAGTGATGCGGGCCTTGCGAGCTTTTTTTAAAGCGTGCGTCCACTTAAATATGTCCTGACCTCGAAGAGATGTCTTCCTGCTCGTCAAACGAAGTTGGCTTGCCTCCAAAGAGAGCACAGGTAGACCTTGTGTCGGGTCTCAGAAGTGTTAAATTTGTTTCAAAACATACATCAAGTGTTTGGATGGGAAGTTATCTGCAATCGTAATACTCAGTGACACCATAATTCCGCTCTCGTTTGCTCCGAGAGAACTGCTCGTTTCAGGGGGACCCACCGGAAGAGACAAAGGGAGAAATTGTTCGGAAATGAAGGCCCATTGTGTCCGCAGACGCTGAGGGATGACAGTCTTTCCTCTCACCTGATAAAGATCGGCGCATGAGTCCGACTGGGGATGTCCTGTTCGCCTGTCACTCCCGGATTGTCACCAACCACTTAAGTGCCATCTTCGAGACACCTACGAGAGGTCGAGATAAGGGTGACAATCGCTCGGTGGTTCTTGGAGATGAATGATGTCTTTCAGTCGAGACGCCATCTTGCCCAAGTCGAAATTGTTTGGACAGGGCCAATTTGTAACTTTAATAGACAGTTTGAAAGATTTAAAAAAAAAAAAAAAAAAAAAAAAAAACGATTTCGGAATTTTTCCTTCCGAGAACGACACAAAAACTTTCAGAGGAGTTGAGAGTGGGTTTTTTATTTATTATTATTATTTTTAGAAATGGAGCTTTTCAATAAATAATGTCTTTTTCTTTAAAAAAATATATTTGATCGAGAAATATATTTTGCTGTTAATAGTGCGCAAAAAGGTACGATTGACGGCACACATTAAAAATTCTATTAAATTTATGTATTAAATATACAGACACAGAATATATATGTATTACTTCATAGAATATTGAATTGGTATTCGAAATTTTTTAAAGCTTATAAATTATTCTTAAATGCAAGCAGGGCCAATTTAAGGGAATTCGAGCTCACTTTGAAACAATTTTCTAAAACTCGGGGTTTTTTGACATTTTTCATAATTGATGGTTAATGAATAAACAGACAAATTGAAATTCTAATAAATGAAGTATTAATATTTATTGCTAAAATGTTTCATAATTTCAGTATACTTAAATTTACTTAATTTTAATTTTTTTAATACATAATTTACTTAATACATAAGAAATTTCAAAAAACGAGAGATTTTTATAGCTGTTTTGATTAGATATATTATACTATTGAACGGAGTAAATCAAAGGTCTTAATAACTTATTTATTCAAGATTATTAAGGAACACAAAATAAATGGGCGTATTTAACAATATTTCTGAAGTAAAAAAAATCAGTTTTGATATAGAAATAAAAAGCATAAATTCAAATTACAGATTATTTTAACATCATGTTAAAAAATTCAAGAAACGAGAAAAAAATTTGAATCCTAGAAGAATGCAAATTAAAACCCCCGAATTAAGCATGGCTACTGTAATAATGATTTAACTAACCTTTTTCATCCAAAATATATTTATATACACGTCACGTGGTAAATAATAATATTGTTTCATAGCCCCACTCTTCTCCCCCCCCCTAATTTCAAGAGAAGTTCCAAATATTTGTCCCATCAGATTTTAGGGAATTAATTCTCTGTTGTAATTTTATGCATCTCTTGACCATTACAATTAAATCTCAGTTTACTTTCAATTCTTTTTTTTTTATGAATGAAATCCTATAATACGGTCAAATTTCACAATTCTAGTTGTTACATTTTTCATAGTAGAGATTAAAGGATTTTATTCGATTTGTTCAATAGTTTTCTTTGTTTCTGAATATAGTTAAGAAGGTTTTTTTAGGAGAAATGTTAACATCTTACAAGAGAAAGAATGCTCCAAAAGATTGAGGTAAGAATATTATCTTTTATTGTTTACAAAATTTTTTCTAAATATTTATAATAGTATGCAGGTTTTCAGCAGGATGAGAAATAATATAATAAAAAAATATTTAAAACTTTTTTAAGGGATAAATTGTTGCTCACGCTATCGGCGTAAGATCGACAATTCTTAATTTATGACTTGAATAATATAATAATTATTAACACGTAACAATTATAAACATATATATAGAGGCTAATACTTGAGAATCTCAGGAATAAAGCGTTTCAAAGTTGGAAAAAGAATTTATTGAATTTAAACGATTGTCAAATTTCATTCTGAATTAAAAAAAAAAAAATCATTGACAGAAAAAGAAAAAAATTATTTTAGTGAAAAGAATTTAACTCTTCATCAGACAAAAAGTTAAAGTGTGAAGTATTTAAGCATTGTTTATTCGACAGTTGTAAATGTTAGCATTGCGTAATTAAATTATACGTATGCTTCAAATAATTTTAAAGAAACTTCTCCGCACTTAGTTATTTCTTTATCGCATATTAACACTTTACCGACCGGCCGTCGATTAATCGACGTTTTGTTCTCAGCGCTTACCAACCGGCCGTCGATTAATCGACGTTTTGTTCTCAGCGCTTACCAACCGGCCGTCGATTAATCGACGTTTTGTTCTCAGCGCTTACCAACCGGTCGTCGATTATTCGACGTTTGCTCCCCAGCGCTTACCGACCGGTCGTCGATTAATCGACTTTTGACCGATCTGTGGTGACTACGTTTTCCACCAATTCAGCATGCCCTGAAAAAAATTCAGCTGTCGTTTTCAAAAATTCAGCTGAGCGGACGGTGAAATGGCATAGTATGTTCGAACCGCTACCGGTCGGTAAAGTGTTAAAAAACATAATTCTAGCTTTTACGTCAAATTAATAAGATTTTGAATTAAAAAAAATTCCGAACTATACGTTATAATAAAAGATAATAAACGAAATGAATTTTATCCAGAAAGGATCTATATAATTAGTTTCCACATTTTTGTTTTGTTTAGAGAAACGATTATCAAATACAGTATCAAGCAGTAAATACTTTGTAGAAATTAAAGTTACGTATACATATTGCAATTATATTGTTTGTTCCAAGAATAATGCGAAAACAATTGTTCCAAAATTTCCATTGTGGGAGGGGGAGATGATCAGCAGTTTTAAGAACTGAATCGCAATCTTGATAAAACTAATGATGGTTAGAATCAGTTTTTTTTTTCATTAAAAAGTAGCAATTTCTATTTTTAAAAGTTCCATTAAATAATTATAATGAAATTAATAAAGAAAATAATGCAAAATGTTCAAATAACTGACATCATAATAACATTTCAAAGCACGAAGAATTGAAATTTAAAATTTAGAAGAATTTAAAGGATTGAGGTGCAAAGTTACGATACAGGTGGGGGGAGGGATCAAATTTGCATCACAAAATTACACAACCAATTCCTTTCTTTTTATGACATTATTCGCTATTAAATTCAAAACAGAATAATTTTTTTAAAAAATATTTTTATACGAATCCAATTATAATACAGTTATAAAAGCTGTACAAACAAAGAATTATTTTTTTTAAAAATTTCAGTAGTTTCAATATAAATTAAATAGAAATATGAAAAGGTATTATAAATTAACAAATGCTTACAGATGAACTTATGTTTTGCTACTACGAAAAAAGAATATATGAATTTAGAATAACTGGAAGTTGCTTCACAAGAAAATGATTTCAGTGTGTTTTCACAGTATTAGGTTTCAGTATTTAATCATCAAGTAAATATATGGACGGAGTTTTAAACATAATATGCATGAAGGAGCTAACAAATAAATGAAAGAATTGAATATGACTTGTAGTTAATTTTATAACTTTGATCTGAAAGTAAATAGTGAGCAATGAATTGTTCTAAGATCTTTTGGGATTAGCAAAGACATTGATCCCTAGATCATTCGCGATGTCCACCAACTTGGACATCCTGTCATAATCTATCGTGACAGATTGTCCGTAGATGAAGTCGACGATCTGTCTGATGTCTTGGACGTCATATTGAGGCAAGAAAATATGGCCACCCGAAGACTGCGCAATGCTGGTCATGAAGAAGGTACTCGCAGCGCTCAGGACGAGTCGATGTGCCGTCACTCTTCCGTTCTTGCAGACCAGGGTGCAGTCAGGGGGAAAGGCCCTCATTTGCTGGAATTTGTCCGACTTGAGAGATGGCAGGTTATTGCTTATGGTGAACATCTGGGAAATAAGAAATGACACAAATGATAATTGTGCTAAAGAAGAAATGCAGTATGATTCATTTAAAACATCATTTGATGAAATTATCCCATAGTTCAAACTAACACATTGCCAAGGATAAATTGATCATTTGCAGTTTCGGAAATTAAGTGGAGGAAGGACACTTGTTAATCCTTTTGTCATGTGAGAATATAATGTTGGTTTGGTTTGGAGTGTTGATGCACGGGCAGAAAATAAAAGGCAGGGGTCACAAGAAGTTATTGCCCAAAGGAGCACAAAGAAAAAAAATGGAAATCACTACGAAACTGCGAGAGGAAGTATCGATATATTATAATGGTAATAAAAATGTTTTTTAAAAACATCCATTTTTAATTTTTCTAGCTGGCAAAAAAAGTTTTGGAGTTCGAAAAATTTTGAGATGGGGAGGGGGGAAAGTGTTTCTAAATATTTACGATTGCGCAATACAATAGCCACGTGATCGTTCCAAACCAGTTTAAACCGGATTTTCGCAACAAAAAAACTGGCCTCGAGAAAAAGTTTTGGAGCTCAACAAATTTTAAAATGAAGGGAAAAACTTTTTTTTTAATTTTTTTTTAAATATTGACATATGCGTAATCTGATAGTCACATTGATTTAAAACGATTTAAACTGATTAATGACTTTAATTAATTAAAATGAACAATGACTTAAAAATAATAATGTTCTCACAAGATAACTTGAAATTTAAGATAGCAGATTTCAATTTTTTATAATTTCAAGTTTGATTAGATAATGATAAATAGAAAAAAAAATGCATACTTTTTTTTTGAAGTAAAGAAAATTAAGTAACTGTTTCTTTGTTCCAGTTTTTGCTCTATTGAATAAAAGAACTTTATTTATTCGAATCAAAGTGACATCAGTATAATTTCATGATATTTGAAGACATTTTTTCCAAAAAAAGTTATTTATGACTAATGGCTGGTATATTAATAATTTGAAAAGTTATTCTTGGAAAAAAAGTAATACGAAGGAAAATGCTTGCGCTTTAAATATCACAGTTTTGATTGCTACTCTCAAAGCTTTGACTACAAGAAGAAACCACTACTTGAAGAAAATTCGGGATAATTCTTTCTTTGAATTCGATTTCGAAGCCGAGACTTTAACACTAGGCCAACGCGGCTTTTACTGAAGGACTGTTTCACTAAAGTTAAGTTTTATAAACTTTTTTATATTTTATTTAATTGCAATGTATAATAAGAAATAATTGAAAATGTACGCTTATCCTTCTGGTTTCCTTCACAAAAAAATATTGAAAAAACAAAAACAAAAACAAAAACATGAGCATTACTGGATTACCCACAAGATTAATTATAAAAATAATAAGTTTGAGTTTAAAATTAACATTGTCAGTTTTTTAATAACTTGGGTTAGATTATATTACATTTAGACATTTTTTAAATTTATAAAAAGAGATGAAAGTTTTCCTTACAGTGATTTCATCTCCTTTTCTTTAGTTTTCATTTTTTTAAAGCTAGAAAAAGTATTTAAAAAACATTCCCCCCCCCCTTATTTACCTTAATCTTAACACCTCTCCATGCCCCTGCGACTATAATCTTTACGATTCCCCCCTTATTTACCATATTTCGATCTAATTGTAAAGAAACAAATCATTTTATCGCATGCACCAACTAACGGGAGTGTCTCAGCGAAACTTTCTCGCATCCTATCAAATAATTGTACTTGAGTATTATTCACTGCATGCCATCGGTGAACCACAGAAACGAAAGAGCAGTCGAACTTTGGCGATTAATCGCTGGGATGCAGTTAATAAACAGGCACCATAAAAAACGATTGTGTATTTTGTACACCTTTTTTCGACTGATTTAAACCAAAGTTTGAATGCAGAATTAAAATCGTAGCCGCACGATCACATACCGAATTTCATATATTTAACCCTTTAAAGGGCCATTTTTTTCTAGTCATATTATGTTAAAATATTTTTAGGCTTGAAATTAGAATTTGAAAACGGATTCATTTAGCTTATTAGATAAATTTAATTGGATTAATTAATGAATTTGGTTAATGAATAATTAAGTAACAAATCCAGACACGTAATTTTGTCTGAGATAAAGAACTGAACCGTCTAAGTTTCTGACTTACTAAAAAAATTTGTCAGAACTGATGCCAACCTACATAATTTCATACCAAGATTGATAAATTTGGTGGGAAGCATACTTCCCACGGCCCTAGAAAGGGTTAAATCATTGTGCTCTCTAATTATCGCGTTTACCCGAACTTGTGAAAGTACAGACTGACAGACAATCAGCCGACAGAAACCTTCGAATCTAGTGTTAAAGACTATATACTAAATTTCACTCGTCCAGTTAAAATAATTTTTGAATTATCTTGTTTATAAACAGACATAAAAAAAATTTCTTTTTCCGAACTCAAGGGTATTTATTCTAAAACGTGGAAATATGGCAAAATTTTGAGTTCAAATTTTCTATTTTACTGTGCAGACATCATAAATGAGACGGCAAAAATGAACATAGAAAACCTTAAAGTTAAATCTATTATTCAAATTTATCAACCTCCCCCTTTTGTCATGGAATTTTCTTTTTATATTTTTGAAATAATTAATTTGTTTATTTAATTAATTTTTCCAATCTTGACGTACTTTAATCTATATACTTATAATAAAGCTCAATGTGTGTGTGTGTTGGCGCTCTACAAGACAGATCGTTTGACCTACAGCTACCAAATTTGGTACATGTATACCTTGGAGGTTGGGAATGTGCACCTGGGGTTCCTTTTTTCGAATTTTTAATTAGAATTTTAATTATTAATTAAAAACTAACTTTTCCGCCAAAAAAATCTTCCATTTTCCCCACCGCCAACTTTTCCGCCAAAAAAATTTTCCATTTTCCCCACCGCCAAATGAGAAAGGCTTCAATTTTTTTTTTCTCCCAACAGTAATGAGGCTTGGGTTAATATTTTTCGGCGGATTATTTCATTCGATTCTGTTTATTTTCTTAATGTTTGATGCATTTAAAATTAAACATTGTTAATTAATCGATCTTTCAGATTCATTCTGAAGTACTTTTGAATTAAAATAAAACAGAATAAAGGAAATTAAAAATTTCTAATCCGCATAGCGTTACCTCAACTGGCGTAGAAAAAAATCACGTATTTGCGTTACGTAACTGGGGAAGAAAATTCACGCATGCGCATTCTGTTCTGATTGTTGCCATGACAACCGTTATCAATGGATGATTTAAATTATTTTTGAGTTAGTCGCAAGCTTTTGTAAGTAAATTGTATTTATGTTAGTTATATATTTTTTGTATATGCTTATAGTTTTAAGTACATCGTTTTTTAAGTAGTTTTTTTAAAACCTGTTTTCAACCGTTTATTTTAAACGATTCGTTTTATTTTCTTAGTGTTTGATGCATTTAAATTTAAACATTGTTAATGAATCGATCTGCTCATAATGAATCTAAGAAAATTTTGTTGACAAATTCTTGAGATATTACATAAATTAAAAAAGATATTCTTTAGTGCGCATAAAGTTTAAACGCTGAGTGACTCTATTTTCAGTAATCAGATTATAAAAAAATCTTTGTTTCAGTAAAAAATATTATTATATTAATTGAAGATTAATTCTTTCCACTTTAATTTAAAGCATAAATTCTACGGGTGCTAACAGAAAATGAGAGAGATACATATTACGTTATGACTGAAGGCCTTTATAATATTATGAATGACTTATATGACAATCAAAATTTGAAGTTTTAAAATATTTTGATGAAGAAGCTATTAAAGTAGAAATTGTATAAAATATTTAATTATTAAAATTTTAACGAACATTAAGATTGGCGAACCGGCTGGTCGCCAAAGGCGGCTAGTATGGAATAAAGCCGAGAATAAGAAATTTTATTTTAAAAAAATCCATAATAATTCAGAAAAGAAAGTGATCATTTCTTTTCAACTAATGCTGAATGTTCATTTAAAATCCGTAGGCTCTATACTTTTCTAGAAATTAGTAACAAAACCAAAGCAGAACATAATAAAAATTGCAAGAAGAATATCGATTCTAATATGAGTTGAAAATTACTTACCCTTTTTATTCAGATCAGAACACAGTTTACGGTAGCTGAAGGTCTTTTAAAACATTTCGAATTACGATAAGGCCTCCATGTGTGTTTTGCTCTATTCTCGTATTTCTAGAGGCGTTTTGATTTCGCAAAGTTGATTTAACTTTCAACGCGAAGTACACAATCAACTTTTGGAACTTAGCCGCGGTATTTCCTAAAAAAGCGAGCTACATTACGAAACATCATGACTTTCTAGAATCGTTATTCGGCCAACTCGAGAGAGAGAAAAAAAGTGTAATTTTATTTAATTTAGAAATCGAAACAAAAACAGAAGCAGGCGCCGAAACAATTGTGCTCTTTTTATCTACCAGGGCATTTAATTGGAACATTTAAATTTTTTACATTTTACATCAAGCTAAAAAAGTAAACAATGTATATCCCAAACGACACATCCCCCTTTTATAAGCTTTATATTAATAAATAAATATATTCTATTAATATGGTCATTTGGAGGTTTCAGAATTCGTTTCCCCCCCTTTCTTGTATACATAGTATAGAGAAACTATAGTAATCTTCACAAAATTTGAAAAAATACGCATAATCTTTGAACTTTTTATTAAAACTAGAAAATCAACTTCAAAAGCATTCAAATAAATTATCTCCACTATATCCACATCAGTGAGATAAAAGTATAAGACAATTAATATCTTACATATATTAATTACTATATTATGTATATTTATATATATTAAATAACGATTAATATCTTACCAAATTAAAAATAATAAAAAGTAACTTCTTAACAGAAAGAGATACGGCTGCAAAATCGTGACAATTAGTAGTAAACATTAAGAAACCTCATAAAATTTAACGTTCTCATTAGAGTGTAAATAATACATTGCGCATGCGTGAAAATAAATTTTAATTACCCATGCCTTTATAGGTCATAAAAATTAGATTAAAAGTTTTTAATTTTCTTAATTTTTTAAAAAGTTTAATTCAGAAGTACATCAGAATAAATCTGAAAAATCGATTCATTAACAATGTTTAGCTTCCAATTCATAAACCACTAAAAAAATACTTAAAAAAATAGACGAACACTTTCTAAACCTTTTTTTATTGGCGTGGGTGAAACAGTGGTCTCTAAAATTCTATAGGCAGGAAAATGATTTTAACATACTGCGCATGCGCGAATAATTCTTGGTGCAGTCAAAAGCCTTGCCTCATCAGCGTGGGAAAAGAATAAGCAGCCTTTCTCCATTAGCATAGGAAAAGAAGAAAAATTCGAGGCAGAAATGCTAACTGTAAAAGCTGCAAAATTATTTTTAATTAATAAAAAAAATTATTCCATTAATTATCACGAAACTTTCTAGAATATATCTGTATAGATATCAGATATATTCAGATATAAATATCAGGTATAACAAAATCAGTCCAGTCTTTTTAGTTTATAGAGACTATTGAACAACAAATGGACATTGCTTTATATATAGATTATTGGCTCGGACAGGTTCTTCATTAATAAGTAATGATTATTTTTAAAATATAATCATCACGACTTTTGCATATAATAAGAAATAAGGTTACGTTTTAGTGTCTGCATGTTATTCAATCAATATTCAAGAATTTCGAGTTTAAACACTTTTTCTATCCTTTTTTTTTTCTTCTTTTTTTTTTTTGCGGTTGTCCCAAAATTTTTGATCGTTTGAATTTGTAACAGCTTTTTGTAGAATTTGGTTTTTCGAAATTCTTAACATTTTCATTCGAAATATTTCAAATAGAAATAAATTTTCTTTAAATTTTTCTTCTTAAACTAATGAAGTTGTCTCTTTTACTATAGGCATTTTATTAAAAGAAAACTTGCAGAAATACACAATGGCATCTTGGACTTACTATCACTGGTTTGTTCCGATCTTTTCTAACAAAACCCTTTAAGGTACATTATTTTTTGTAACGCTACATCCTTTTTAAAAGTTTCCGTTAGTTGAAAAAAGCTAAACAAATCAGAAAGTCATTATTGTTGCCACAAAAAAATATCTAAAAGTAGAATTAATAAATAATATTGTTTGAAACTCATTTGGTATTAATCGAAACTTTACTTTTCCTTTCTTTTTTCACCATTTCACCTTCAATTGCAACATTATACTTACTACGACGTGATAATAATTTTTATTAAATAGTTCGAACAAAGCTGGCAAAAATGAACTCACATTGTCATGCATCAGATGATTTGCTATCTACCAATCACATAGTGAATAAAACGAAATATTTACTTAAAAAAATTTATATATTAGAGAAATATATTTTAATGTTAGTACTCATATAAGTTAAGTATGTCATAAAATATTTGAAACCCCATCATAATATTTCATATAATAAAAGTGAATTTATTAACGAGCACGTTTTAAAACTTTTTTACTTTTGTAAAAACAGTTTTTCTAATTATAATAATTTATAAAAAAATAATCATTTTACCTCTTTAATAAATAATTTAATTAAAGGATATTTTATTACAATGCATTTATAAGCAAAGTAAAAATAATATTTTAGGCTTACTTTACAAAAAAGTCCTAAAAGAGAAAAGATTTGCATTAACCAACCGTTATTTACATAAATGCAGGTTTACTGCTTCATAACGAATCGATAAAATAAAAAGATTCCGCGTGAAAACATTGTCTTTTACAAAATCGTTAGATATGTTAATAAATACACAATAATTCACGTCTATCGTAGCTATTTAATTTAAAATAATATTCGAAAATATCTATTTTTAATTGTATTTATTACAATGAATTTTATTATTTCTTTAATTTGGCTGTATTCGTACTCATTCTAAATTCTCTTTTAAAAATTTATATTTGTTTTTTATATTAATTTGCTTACTTTTTTAGAATACATTTTAAAGCAACAATAACAAAGCAATTGTAACTAATTATAAACACGGAAAAACGGTATAAAAATTATGAACAATTGGTGATTCTATGCAGTGTTGTTTGACATAAATAACAGAAGTGAAAGAACATTTGTCCGGCATTAATCTTTCAATAAGTGCAAACATTTTGTTCCAATTTTCAGATATTTAAGAGCTAGTATAACAGATTCAAAATTATAGCCTTAAACGTAAAACTGGAACATAATTGCATAAAAAAATAATTAATATTCCAGAAACATGTCTAAATCGGAAATTTATTTCGCAAATTCGGAACTGAAATTTTGATATTTTCTTTAAACACTTTTTTGACATTTGGAATGTTTTATGATTCCTCAATAAATTAGAGCAAAGTAAGTTTTTGACAACATTTAGATTACTGTAAAGATTTTTTGCATTTCAACTAACTAAAGTATTAAAAGCTTCAACACAAATGTGCCAAACAAGCCGAATTCGCAAAAACTTTCGTAGCTAAATTTAAAATAACCGTCCAAATTACTGGTCAAGAAACAGTTTTTAAAAAATTTTATTGATATTTTTTGTATAAATACTACCGAAAGGATAAAAATATAAAAAATTCGCATGTTAATTATTTTCGTTCGCCGGATTCAAGCGAAGAAAACTGATGAGTCACATGTGCGATGTTAACACATTGCGAACACATTTCCCGTTTATAGCAGGCTGAACGTTGTGGTCGGGTCACGAGATATCTTGTTTCCAGATTTTTCCGGCTAAATCGATGCATAACCAACCAGAGGCAAATATTTAACACATTAAGGACCTCAAAGAAATCTGTAAGACGTACGTCTGGGACAGCAAGTTTTTGGGCAAACTTGTACGTTCTAAAATCATCATAACTTTGTTATTTATGAAGCAATAACAGAGGGACATGCAACACGAGAAAACTCGTGAGCGGTCCTTAATATCTTAAAACAAGATACTGCTCCCATTGCACACGGGAATATTACAAAATATCACACTTTAAAGAATTATTCAAGTCTGTGAAATAAATAATAATTAAAATGTAAAAAATTATAATAAATACACGCATAAAATATATAGAAATATTTAAGAATACTTTATGCAAATATAATACCAAATGTAAATTAAAAATGTGCATATATGTATCCTATTACATGCCAAGCATGCTTTTAGAACGTTCAAAAACGAGCGGGGCCTGGGAGCACATTCAGCGCCGCACGCAATGTGATAAAAGACCACGTGCTCATTCGTTAAATGCACGACGACAGGTCTACAAATTCCTTAAGGGATAAATTGAATTTGCTCGTTTTGATTCAAAAGTTTCACAAATTGAAAAACAGAAGGAAAAAAACACCAACCTTTTGCTCTTTCCTGATTTCTAATGATATTTCAGTTTACACGCAGACTGGACACAATAAGCAGAAGCGTTCACTATAATGGCCGACGACTTAATCCTCTTGAGAATGAGAAATTGCTTTGAAGGTCACCCCGTCCCTTCACTTTTCACAGTGGTGAACGGGCGCCCCTGAACCGGCTTAACTGATAAAATAGACTTATCTTGGATCTCCCAACCCCCCCTCCTCCCTATAGCAAGCACGTGAGAAGCAAGATCTGTGGAACATTGAGAATATTTTTACGGCTCAGGATTTCTTCTATGGTTTAATATCAAGTTTTGATGTTATTAGGATAGCATTAAAAATTCCGATCAAAAATTCTTTTCACATCAAATTTTTAGAATTTTTCATTACAAACAGCGATTAACCAAGATTAAGTGACAGTGCATTACACTGAAAAAAATGAGAATTTGATATAAAGTTTTGAGATTCTAAAACTCCAATGATGCAAATAGATAATATGTGCAGACCAACAAATATTTAGGTGGAATCCATTAATTAATCTAAAGGGTGTAGCACAAAAGCAGAATTTATGCGTTAATATAATTAAAACTTTGCAGCAAACTCATGGTCACCATTCAAGACGGCGCATCGTTTTGACGTTTTATTTTTTAAAAATTTTGATTGTTAAAAATACTTACAGAATGGTAAAAAGATGCAACTTTTCGGGAAAATTCAACTTGAAACAATTACATATATTTATTTTTCTGAACAATAAACAAGCCCTTGTATTAGGTGAATAATTTTGCATCGAATTACTTTTCAGAGTGCAAAGGAAAAAAACATCCCAGGTCAGATCCTCTAAGACCCTAGACCCTTGTTATTTTGCTGTTTAAATAATTTAATTATATTCATTTCCTTTTCGGAATAAATACTGAAGTTCACTTGCGACGGATCGCAAAATTTTGAACCCGGGTCACATCACCTGAGCCAGAAACTTAATCTCCAAACTTCCGCCCCACACCAACGTAAGGGCATCTGGTACCACCGATTTAGTGTGTATTAGCCCTGCTTACATTGTAAAAGTAATCAAATGCAAATGGTTAATTGAGATCAGTTGTGATTCAAGTTTAATGGCAAAAATTTGGCGAAGCTGTAATGCTTGAATTTTTCAATCTTTACCCAGACAAAAATGAGCACAGGAAATTGTTTGCTTGTTGGTTTGGTTTAGTTATATTATTGTTTTGTTTGACAATAATACTAGGTTTATTGTAGAACGGACCTCTTAATTTTGAGCTCTAGTTAAAGACGAGGACGGCACCAGAGCTGGCCTCCCTCTCTTCAAATTTCCGCACCACAACATTGGGAGGACATTTCGATCAGGGCATCAGATTGAATGTGCATCAGGCCCCTCTTATGCTCGACGGTTCTTTAATGGACCGGCTCCGAGATCTCGCCACAAGGCGATCGGTTAACCCGTTGAAAAGTATTTGTTGTCAGAAATTAGTTATAGTTACATATCATTACAGTTTTCTTGCAATAATCGAGAACAATATTTCCCTTCAGTAGAATGGATGAATAGCGCACGCACGCATGCACACGTTTTTTTAAAAACAATTTTAGTCGCATTTTTTAAAAGACAATATCATTAATACTAAATATGTCGAAAATTACTTTATCCTTTTCTAAAAAACATTTTCTGCCTCAAAACAGAACTTATTTGTGCATATAAGCAAATTTAATGCATTTAGATAAGATATTAAAAAAAAAGCTATTAAAAATGGTCTTGTGATAACTCTGATTTCTTCAATATTATTCATCCAATTTTCATGTTTTAAGATCATGAATTTAAAGTAATTCAAAGAAATATGAATAAAACAACGATTAACTGTTCATAGATCTAAAATTCAATTCTTTAAAGATTTAAAAATATTTTATCAATATTTCATTTATTTTTCCATAATAATTTTCTTTGTTATGAAAATTTTAAACTTTTACAATATTAACTAGCTTAAGAAACTTGTTAGGTTAAAAAAGAATAATTAAACCTACTACAAAAAATAAAATTTTGAAGTGAGGCTCAATCGGTGAAAATACAATTTTAACATTTGCTGTTATCCATATTCGGATGACAGCAAGAGTTCAAATTCATTCAGAGTAGAATTTGATGCAAGTAGAACACGACTATGCTAAGTTTATGTCTCGTTTTATTCCGTTGTTCACCGTGTGAAACGCCCGCGCTTCACAATTACTCTCTAATTAGATTTTCTTTTTTCTATTTAATTTAAAAGGCAGTGAAGAAGTAATCATCTTATTAGATAGTGGTCCGAATGAATTAACAATTTAAGTGCAATTTTAGTACCATATCAAGGCATTTGGAAATATGCTTAAAAATGTCAAGGTAAATCAGATATTAATGTTGAATCTTGGGGAAAAAAAAAAAAAAAAAAAAAAAAAAAAAAAACTATGGACGCAAATGCAAGAATTATGAGGAAAAAAAATCTTGAAAATCCTGAACCTATTTCTCTTAGCAGAAGAGGAACCACAAGACTAGCAGTTCATGTCGATGAAGTTCCCAAATTTATATTATTCCGAGTTTTGAAAATAGGGAAATTCATAAAACCAAATTTCAAGTAGTAGCAAACCGTTTCTTACAGAAAAGTATAAGAAAGCAAACCTTCGCAACTAAGGAATCCTACCTACAAGTTTAAAATGTAGTAATGACATTATTAAATAATCTGAACACTCAAAATAAAAATTAGAAGTAACATTTTTAATTTATTGGTCAATTTAATCCAATTTCTTCGATAATAAATTCTGCATCTACATTTATTTTCTCTTGTTACTATTATTTTGGGAAAATTTAAATTCATCAACTGCGACTATTATTATGAAACAGAAGGAGTAAATCAGAATGATTGACAGTTGCAAACTTAAAAAATAAAATGCGCCACTGCATAAAGGTGTCGTTTATTTCATTTTATGTCTAACAAAGCACGTGTTCGATTTCATCACTACCAATTACAAACGTAACACCTTTTTTTATACATGTGAATTTTTATAATACTATTTACAAACACACTCATTAAGACTATTGTCAAAGATGAATTCAAACAGATATACTAAAATGTTGCAATCGGTTGAGGTAGATATAGTGTTTTTAAAATTTATTTATTTTTGACAGTGTATGAAGAGTAAAACTGTAGAATTCATCTTCATGTATTATCCAGCATTGCATAACATTCAGTGTCAGAAATCCCTCAAATCCCCCCTTTTCCTGAGAAATTACAGCTCAGTTCCTTTGTAATGGAGTGGATTTACCTTGGAAGGGAAAGTAAGCAAAAATGACAACCAGAAACGCTTCGTTAGTACTGCTTTAAAAAAAAAGAATTTTCTTTTTCATTTAACACAAAACATTTAATCGTGAAAAATAATAATAAAGAACAAATAAGAGAAATAAAACGACAAAAGAAAACAGAATTAATTCAGCCCATCTGATATACCTTAAACATGCAGTGCCGAATTAATTTTGCTTTTCTAGAACTTACAAACGACATCATAATCATGAGATAACGTATAATTAGATGCTAGAACACATTAGAACTTGAACATTCATGCTTATTCATGTGAATTTATTAGCAGCCTGCTTAAAAGTTTGGAATAACTTCGGACTAAAATAATTCTACTTATTCGAAACCAATTCTTACGATAATACACCAAAACAAAATACTTAATATTAGTCAAAATTTCCAAAACAATTTGCTACAAATTTTACCTACTTAAAACAACATAAATAAGGGAATCACTCAGACTCAAATGAATCCAAAGGCTATGACTATTATTATGTTATAAATCTATTTTTATTCTTAAAAACAAAATTTTCAGTTCGGGATTAACTTCAACATGGAGAAAAATGATCTTCCGTGCTATATAAAAACAAAATATCGAAACTGTAGTTGATCATTGTTTGACGATGATGTATTTTAGTTTTGATAGCATAAATAAAAGAACTAAAATTACAAAAATTCATCAAATGCTAAAAGATTTTTATCATTGCAGTAAGTAAATATCAATATGAAACTACTTATTTCTAACTTTAACTATGACAATGAGCACACAAGAAACTGCTTGCATATTATATGAAAAAAACTGCAATTGATTAGGTCACCTACACATTAAAAACGAAAGTGAACAAAAAAAAAGCACTTATTTTTACAAAAGGAAAATAATATATACAGTCTAATTTTCGAGAAGTATTTTAAAAATGTTTTGTATGTGAGCATTATAATGACCTTTTAATTAAACAAATAAAATAAACCTTACTTGTTGATTCATCATTCGTAACACACAAGAATTAGTTTCCCGCTTTAATGGAGCGCCCTCTACAAACATAGGATAGCTTATGAAAAATCGTAGTATTCGACGAAGGGCCACCTGCGTTGTTTCTGTTGAAATTCAGCTGTTCGGAAGAAAGAAAAAAGATTTTCTGAAATAAATATTAGAGATAAATAACGAAAATTAATATTTATTGCATAATCTTACTTATTCACCGAGTTACGTAATTCTTGTATATTTTGCTGTCAGTGACCACTCTATATGCTATTTTCTCGTGTTCGTTTCAGAAATCAGATATTACTACTAGTACATTTAACATTTTGCCCTTCGGAAAAGTTTTATATAAAAAATAACATGAGCACATTTCTGGAACACTTTTGCAGGACCTTGACTTTCATACCGTTATCAATGTTTTCTTTTTTTGATTGCCATTTTTTTTCAACGGTTCTATTTTATATTAATTTTAAATTGTTTATACAATTAATTAACTTCTGCTGGTTTTTAGTGGCTGCTATGTCTACTCAGGATGGTTTACTTTATTGCTAAATAAATGTAAACATTTCCATTTTTCTTCTCGCCCCTATTTTAGCGGAATCAGCACCTCCTGGTCCATATGCAAAAGTACAAGGGTTCAGTATCTGGTTTTTAATAAGAATTTTTTCAACATTAGTCTTTTTAGTTTTAATTTTTAGAAAGAATGTTTTACAAAAAAAGAACAACTCAGTAGAATCAAAAATAGGGGAAAAAAGATTTTAAAGATCTTAGTTTTTTTTATTGAAATTAAGAAATAAAATAAAATATTAAACAACCTGTAAATTGTGACAAAAATGTCCTTTAAAAACTTTTAATTGAGCTCAAATTTTTTTGTAGCTAGCATTGCTATGACAATCTGCTGCGTTCGTAATTATTTCTGAATAGTTGTTTTGGTTTATAAAACATTGTAAATTTCAGAAATTAGTTACCTTTTTTTTTCTTCGATATTATGCTTGGTCAATATAAATTAGTAAATGCTTAATTTAGTGCATTATTTTGTTAGATATTTAAAAAAAACACATAAAGAAAATTAATATTTCTAACATGTTGCTTTTCAGTGGTAAATAATAAAATACTATGAATTCTAGGAATTTCTTTTACATTTTTCTTTTCACAAATTAAAAATGTAATTCGAATTGCTTTAATATAATTTACTCTTTACTCAGAAAGGGCAAATTTAGGAAGTTTACTCTTCCTTCAGGCTTTGCTTTAGGAAAATTTTATTGACATTTTCTCAGAACGTTTTTGCATTAATTTGAGAATCACACAATTGTTTTCCCCCCTAATAACAAGGAGCATTTTATTTACACAAGCGTGTTGTTCTGAAAATGATATCGATAACTTCTGCATCAACAAATTGCATTAGCTTTTGCCATCATTGTATTATAAAAGCTCATATCAGTTGCAGGAGTAAAAAAAATCGTTTGATTTTATTTATTCAATTTGCTTTAAAATTAAGATAAAATCATAAATATGGTCCGTTTTTATAATAAATATAATTTTTTGAGACTGAATTATTTTTTTAAAATTTATTCTAGGTGCATAACTTTGTGCAAAGTATTTTAAAGCTGGCATCATTTAAAGGAAATGAATATTCCAGAAGAGAAGACGTAACATTTTTGTTTGTTGTTAATAAGCTAAAGAAATTATCTCAAAGCTAAAAGAATTTAAGAGATTTTTTTATAGTAAGGAAAAAGAAATTGTTTTTGCGTATTCAAAGTTTTTTTTAAATAAGAAGACTGAAACACGAGGTAATTTTGAATCTTACCATTTTCTGGAAGTCTGCATTAAACGCATCAGGTAAATTTGATTTTTAAATTATTTTCTTTGACCGAAGTCTGCAGTTTTTGTTTTATTAATTTTTTGAAAGTTTTTAATATTTTTGGTTTATAAGTATTTGATATAAAATTTTTTTGGAATATACATTTTTATGTGAAGATGAATGTTTCACAAAAAAATATTTGAATTCTGCTGAAATTCTGGAAATTCTGTTTTTCGGGTTGCTCTTTTATATAATACGAATTGACGATAATCATTTATGCATATAATATGTATTGTTTCTTTTATTGTTCTCTAAATTCATTCCGATCTTGACTTGCAATAATTAATTAAGTAATAGTTTAAAAAATCTTCAGAATATGTGCGAAAGTCTAATAAGTTAGAAATTCATGCTGGCAATATTATTCAAAAACGATGATCAGTTTAAAAATTTCCAGAAGCTGAGTGCTTTTTAGTGTTTTTGAAGTGCTCTTTAACATTATTATAATTTTTTTCTTGGAATCGGAAGTGTGAGATTATTTTATTTATCCAGTAAGACAGGATATCCATGTATCAGCGTTCCCACCAAGCCGGGGGAAAAAATTCTAGCCAAATCTATCTATTTCATTATTTATTTTTCTAAAGATTGAAACGAATTTGAAAATAATAATTTAGAAGATAAAGAATTTACTTTTGCCTTCCAACTTTCCGAGAAGAATTTAATTAGAGTGAAATTATTAAAAGGTTTATAAAAATTAAAATAAATGACTGTATAAGATACAGGCATCCGAATGCACTCGTATACTAACGATACATTTCTATTTCATTTTCAAACTTTCTTTCACTTTCAAGTTGTTATAAAAATTTTCTCTTGCAATATCCAAAGTCCTTTAACTCTGTTTCCAAAACAATTGAATGAAATATTACTTCGTTTAGATTTATTGAACAAAATCGGCTATTCTGTTTATTTCTTTGCATTAGTCTTTATCCATATTAGATTGGTTTCATTCTAAAAACAACGAATTCTTAGACTCAGCCCCTTTTTGTGATAAAATTTATCTAAAAAAACCCAAGAAATTTCATTTATTTAAAAAAACAAATAAAATTCTTATATAAATTTTCAATATTTTTTCATATCACAATATCTGGTATGGGTGAAAAAAAGTTAAACAGTTTCGTTGCCAAAGGGAGAGAAGAAACTTTGAATTTTTAAACTTCGCATTTATTCCATCCCGGGAGGCATAATTTATGTACAAGCAAGACGCGACGAGTCACGTCCATCCACAGCGCGACACAAGAGCGTAAAGAGAGAAAAAAAAAGTGACAGAAATGTTTTCCCAATAATTATAATAGGGATTTCTTTACACGTGTCGATATAGGCGAAAGAGAAATAGATATCTTTTAAAAGAATTTGTTTAGGTTGGCAGATTTTTATTCTTTCACTCAGAATGTGGGAATTGCCGATTTCAGCAGTTTTACAGCTCGTGTCGCGTTAATTAAATGAAAAAGGTGGACTTGGATCAGGAAATAAGAGAATATTTTAGAATTAAGTTAATATGAGTCTAAAAATTTTAAAATTATTTAGGATTTAATTTAGATTTTAAAATAACGTTACACGCACGCACACACACACACACACATGCCAAGCAGCATTTCTTTTCAAAGTAATTCCAGAATAGTTTAAATATTGTAAATGAAACGTACTTATTCTTTGCCTGTATTGCATGCGATACAAAATGCAATTAAAGAGATTTGGAAAGAAAGCCCTTTTTCATCTCGTTAAAGATCCTTACTCAATTTGATGACTGTTTAAAGAATTTTTATTGAATCACAAATTTTAGGTTAAAAAAATAGTAGTTCTTTTATGATTCTAAACGAAGACAAACACTAATCAAGATAATTAATGCTTTAGGTGGAAACTTCTGATGTTGATGGAAGCCCAGGATTTATGAATATGAAGGAAAATTTAATACCACAATTTGGTATATTTTCGCAAATCTTTATATTTAGGTTGCGTTCATATAAATTAATTTTGATCTTTTCCTAAGAAAGTAAAAAAAATTCCTATTCCTGTAAAGTTGGTTACAACTTATGGGTGATAGTAGTTAAAGAATGATGTATTTACACTTTGGAGCAGAAAAATAAATTATTTCATTAAAAAAATTAAAATTTAACACTACAGTATTAGAAATATGATTTCGTTCATTTATATCGGTATGGTTCATTTTTCATTACCGCTATAAATTTTTTTGATATTATGAGGCAATTTTTAGTAATATCTTTTATAGTATTTTTTCGAATTTTTGAGAATTATTCTAGCTCTTAATTTTTTTAAAATAAATGTAATTAACCGAGATTTTCCAAGTTATTTTTCATACTACCCAGTTGTCTGCCTCCAAGTTCTTTTGATTAAGCTATGGAAAAAAGAAGAAGAGGAAACCTGGAATAATTTCAAACTTTCTTCTTTCTTAAAGATCACAGAATGTTATGTGATAACAAGGTGAAAACTAACTACATTCCCTCTTTCTATTGGTTAAGAATGGCTCCTTCTTTTCTGTTAACCCTTATTCTACAAGAAACTACAGTTCTTTTGAGCTTCGTGAAGATAGATTCTGAAAAAGATCCCTCTTAAATGAGCCGAGGAAAGCATACAGGAGTGTCTTTGTGATCCTAACTGTGTTTCCCTTACCTCATCCTCATATCGGTACTACGCCGCCGAAACGTTCACGCTACAGTGATCACTTGTTTTTGTTATTCGTAATGATTCGTGAGTTGAGAGACGCGATCTGTTATGAAATGCATGCAAGCGTTGTTCCAGCGGTGTTCAATTAGTCTGAAGCACCTAATTTGATAATAACAGTTTTTGAAAACTAGTTACGGCAAGCGACGAACTTAAAAAGGGAGATTTAATTTCTTTTTTTATTGTTAGTAAATATTTATTAAATGTTAACATTTTAACACGCGTTTAGATAATCTCAGATATATATTTGTAAGTAGGATTTCTTTCAATACCACAGTAGAATTATGTTTATGTCCATGAATGATCTACTAGTTTACTAGAGTTTCTTTCTGAATTGGTAAGCATTGTGTATCTGTTTGTTTTGTAGGAGTTAATAAATTAAAATAGCTTTAAATAACACAAATAAATGCGTTATAAGAATCTGTGCCATTAAATTAAAGGAAGTCAATATAAATACATCGCCTAAATGGGGAATCCTTGAAAATTCTTTCCAATTTATGTTTCCACTTACACGTATGCGTTTATATTTAGCGAAAATATTGTAATCGTCCAAAAATTCAACTAAGAGATTTTCTTGAATTTTGACGTTGATATCTTCCTAAGTATATTTTTTCGGAATTATGTCTGTATATCTTTTTCCCCATTTATTTGTATCTGAAAAGAAAATGATATAAAGTGTAATGATCTATATCAGAGGTTGCTAACCTGTGATAATTGTCCGTGAGGATACGCGAACGATTAATTTGGGGTATGAAAGAAATGATTTTGGTTATGGCAGAACAAAAGCAAAGATTAAAAAGAGAAAATTAATGAAATGCAGATTTTACCCTAATCTATTCATCACTTATTTCCTTATGATGCACATGGATATGTAAATGGGATGGTATACTGCAGATGAACAACCAATATAAATTGAAGCAAAGTAACAGCATTATATAACAGTCTTCAGTTTGACTTGTATCATCTGACGATCTATAAAGGTTCCAGCATGCTTAAAGCATTTGACTTTGGGAAGGGACGAAGTCCCCTAGTGTGTGTATATATATATATATATATATATATATATATATATATATATATATATATATATATATATATATATATATATATATATATATATATCCTTGTCCCTAAATTTTATGCAATCTTATTTTTTTCTTGCAACAAGATTTTTTAAAACTGAATAATATGAATTTTGCCGTTTGATGAAGAGTGAAGTGCAAGCAATATCAAAAATGAAATATTACTTATTATTCACTGAAATATACTGAATTTTAAAAAGCGAGCTAAATACTGCAGTCATATGAAGGATATGAAAATAAATAAAATAATTTTTGTTGTTTTAATTTATTTACCAATACAATTAATTTGCTGAGGATTAAAATTTCTAATTGACATTAAAAGATTAAATATATGTGATTGTTTTTCTATACTCTATTCATCAGCTTAAAATTGAAAAGTTCTCTTAAACATTGAAATGTAAGCAAAATATAATGAATACTCTTCAAGTGATTTAAATTTATTAATTCTTAAAATAAGATTAAATTTTCTTGAGAAATTACCTTATTGTAGAATTAGCCAAATAACTGGTTGCATCTTTTTTTAAAGCAGATTTGAATGACATGGGATTCAAAAACTTAACCTATAGCAAAACATCGTCCAATACCTTTTGATAACTTAAAGTGACATATCAACAGATTTGAAAATAATATTAAGTAGAACATTAGATTTGAAGCCTGCTTGAACAACATTATTTCTTCTTTTCTTTCAATTTTCTGATTAATCAGAATGTCTGCATTCAGATTTTGGTTCATGTCACTGGCTATATATTTATCATCTGAATCATGCAAACCAAATTTTTTTTCTTCAGCCTAGTTATAAGATTTTATTGATTCTGCCTCAGTAATGATCCATTTCAAATTTTGAAAATTTAAGATTAATTTAAAATGGAAATAAATGTTTTCTTATTTAAAATGCTGCATTTGAGTTCATTATTTCAAGACAATAATAATATGTAACAAATATGTTTCAGAGAAACATGAAGAACAAATGCTCTATAGCAAGGACAGAAAATACTTTAAAAAAAGCAAATTATTATTATATATTGATAGATATATTATAACCTGCTCTTTGGCATTCTTTTATCTTATTGAGAATGAATCAAGGGAGTTAACTGTTTTTTTTTAATTGGTGACTGATAATTTTTCATTAAGCAGTCTCACCTGAATTATTTTTCATTTTTATTGAAGTATTACATTAAATTCGCTTGTATTAGCAATAATATTTACTGAATAAGATAAAAAAAGCATTTTGTATAATTTTTTCAGCATGTGTTTTTTCCAAGACAGATTATAAAGAATATTAAGTTTTAGAGGTATCATGGACACAAACAAATTTTTTACTATTATTTATATGATAACAGTTATACTTTTTTATTCCAGCTCTTTCAATTATTGATTTAGAATATTTATTATTGATATTTTCAATAATTTTACACTTGGATAATCAGTTAATACTCACTATCTTGTAACGTTCAATGACTAATTTTTAAAGAAAAATAAAGTGTTTAATGATTGAAATATTATTATTTCACATTTTTATGTTGAGGGAATCAAGTAATGAATAATTATAATAATAAAAAAATTAAATGTATTTGATATTTGAAATTGCAATAATTTTAAGGTACAGTTTATTTATGTTGCTTTAATTGTAATATGGGTAATTTAGATTAAAGCAGCACTTCATACAATCGTTGTTTTAAAAGCAAATTTTGGAACGAAAGGATTGAAAAGGATATTTCAAATTTCACTGGTACTACTTATTTAAATAAATATTTGTTTCTTAAAAGTTATCTTAAACCCGATTCTTTTTTTTAAAAATCTTCATTGTTTAATTTCTTTTTTATTCCCTATTTGCTTCTTTAGTTGCACACATTTGATAATAAATGTTCTATACAAAGATTGAAATTCAGTATAACGCTGAAATTCAATGAACGTTTTCGATACATGAAACTTCCCGATCGATACATCGATCTTGGATCCAATTTGTTTATGTGAAAAAGAAAGCAGATTTGCAGCCCCTTTAAATTCACCACTATCATTCACACTCTTCGAAACTTTTTCGCATACTCTCTGATAAAGGCATTATCCCTTCTTCCCGCCATGCAAAAATGTGGACTTTGGGCAAATTCGTGAATGGCACGAGTGCTCAGAATTTTATTTTCAGCGTTCCTCACACATGTATTTTCTTTTTCATAGTAAAGTAATGAAAACCCAATATGCATTTTGGACTCTTTTTTCCCGACCGGCTAAAAATAAAATTTGTTGGAAAAGTGCAATTTTAAAAAGAAAATCATGTACTAAATTTTATTTATCTTTGTTGCGTTTTTTTAGTTATCGAGTTTATATATATGCGAAAGTATCGATAGAGGAGATGAAGGAATACAGGGGCGGCAACACTAGGAAAAAGTCGGGAAACTACCTCCCGTTGGTGAGACACTCCCGTTTCGCCAGTAAAAATATTTATCGTTTCAGAAAAAGTTACAGTTAATATACAGCAAACAATTAAAATAAGTGAAATTGATGTGCCGGTTAGCTGCAGTTAAATTGGTAGAGTGTCGGTCGGATTCAGTTGTCGTCCATCCGGATTGTAGTTTCTTTTGGTAGAATAATTGACTTGGCGGCAAGCGAATCAAATGTCTCGTTTTGCCGATTGTTTTAGGTCGATCAACTAAGAAATCAACACGACCCATGAAAACTTATATGAATTGTTACTTCCATCGCCTGTTTTGATCATTTGTATTTAGAATTATGTAGAAATTATTTTTGAAACAACGAAGAATTTTTTTTTGTGAAATAATATTTTAGGAAGTTATGACGGAAAAACGATAAAATTTTGTTTAACTTTTAATTAATTAAAATTTTAGAAAAATTGCTCCCGAGTTGGACATTCATACCCTTCAACTTACACATGTGTCAAATTTGGTAGCTGTATATCAGAGGATTTTGCCTGCACAGCGCCAACACACACACACATTCATAATTATTATTAACTAACCAACTTAGGCGACTAACCGGTTCACCATTATTAATGCACACTTAAGCTTTTATTTAAATATTTATGTACCTTGGTCTCACAATAGCTTCTTCAACAAAATATTCTTCAATATCCAATTTCTATAGTCACTTCACTCATATTATTATAGAAGCATATAATGTTTTGTTCATTATACTATATATTTTCTCTCTAATTTTCTTCAAGATTCAGATTTGAATTTGAAATGAAAGAGATAAAACTTCAATAAATACGAAAACTTTTTTGTTGAACCAAACATATTTTTTAAAAGTATGACTACAGAAAATAGAATCCTTCAGCACTGTAATCTTTAGTGTACCTCATAATATATTTGCTTTTTACAATTTATTCAATATTTCAAAAATTATTCAATAAAAATTTCTCTGATTCTTCATAAAATTTAGTATTATCTTCAAAAAGATTTAAATACTATAAATAGTATTTTATTTCAATCAATAAAATTACTTATGAATGAACAATTATGAAACAATTATGAATTTTATAGTCTTTCCACCTTATAAATGATATTAAATAAAATGCTGATAATTTACCGTTTCAATACTCTGCGATTAAGTTTGATCGAATTATAAAGCTTAGAATATCATTATTTTAGGACAGTCAACAATTTCATAATTTTAGACATTCAGTCATGGACAATGTTTAAGCGCGCTGATTGGCAAATTTTCTTCAAGACGGTCGATGAAAAGGTAGAGATTTTTTATAGAATGGAGACATTTAAATTTTCATAACAATCTATTTTTATTGCAAAAGGGTGGACATTTTTTTATTTGAAATATTATTGTCTCAAGAATATTTTATAAAATAAGAACACAGAATAAAGGATCTGTATATTAATTTAAAATTCGTAAATCATCAGAACATTTATTGATTCAAACTACATAAAGTATAGTTATTTATTTCATTTGGATCATTTTTATTAGATATATGCGCCAATGAATAAAGTGTTAGAAATTACCTGTTAAACTGTGATTAAAATGGGTATCCTATATATATTAAACTATATGTACATTAAATAAAACTGAATTAGTGAATTAATAATATAGATAATTTAAAAGGTCACAAAAAATTTTCTTGTATTTATTTTTTAGAAAATATCATATTTCATAATTATTTCATTTCATACATACATTTGCGGAAAATTACACTTTTTTAGATTTCATTTCTAGTGACAGTTAAGGTATCTGAACACGTTAAAAAGGTGGATTTTTGCCAAAAATGACATTTTTTTAAAAAAAATTATTGGATAGACCAGTCTTTGAGTTATCCAAAACAGGTTTACTTTTATCTCTACGTTAATTAGAAGGCAAGATATTAATATTTTCGTAATGATCGGTAAACTGGAAGTGGGCATTTAAATAACCGGAAGTACCTATTTAAAGAATCAAAATCATGTTAAAAATTTAGTTTTAAATACGGAGCATTTTTTGCACTGCAAAATACAAAATGTCAATGAGAGTTTCAAAGGTGTTTTGTGGAAATTTGTACCTAAAGATGCCTTTGTTGAGCTCCGAACCCTCAGATTAGTGGCGTTTATGTCTGTGATACTTTTTAATGAAGGTTTTATAGGATTACTGAATGCTCTTAAGGTTATTAAGGTAATGCTCTTTAGGTATCCTAGTGCAAATGTAGTTCGAGCATTTGCTGAGCTCGAAAAAGGCAGAATAAATGAATCTAGGCGGCATTCACTGTCAAACACAAATTGTCAAAAAATAAAATAAAAAGATTTAAAAAGGGAAAATTATTAAAAGTTGAGGAGGAAGAAGGTATAACCTATAAATGGTGAATTTTAAGTATGTACACACATAATTTATTATTAAAACATGTTGGTGAATACTTTAAATGCATTTTTTTCAAAATTGATTTTTACTTATTTTTTGTTCACTTCAAATCAAATAACTCAAAATATAATTATCATATTACTATGAAATTTGGTGAACTTAGTCTTTATATTATTTTCTAGGGAATGAACTAAAAGAATTTAGATTGAATGAATATTTTTTTAATTTACAGCCTATTGTTTGAACAATAAAATCATAAATTTACTAAAAATTTCTTGATAAATTATTAGACTGGTTCTAAAACTTTTATTTATTATTATAAGCATACGATTGTAGTTCATTTCCTAGAGAAAACTGTGTAGTTTATTTTGGTATAAGTTTTGTTCGGATGAGAATAATAGTTTTTGGTGCAGCCAATTTGAAGTTTTTAAAAAATTTGCTTAAATTTATGCTATTTATGCCAATTTTCAAAAAGTTTTAATGTTTCTTTCAAATATTGACATACTATTACTAATTTTGAATAGTCTTAAACCTATAAATATGGTTAAAGTATGTCTACACCATGTTTTTCTAAAAAAGTGCTCCGAACGTGTTCGGATACCTTAACTTAATTTTTAATTGGAGCTTTTATCAATGTGATGGCAACATATTGATAAAGGCTAATTTTCCCCCATGCTTGAGAAATCTGCTCGTGCTGGTTAAATTTTATTTTTATTTTGAATGAAATATATTGTTGAAAAATATAGTTAAATTATTTTTTGAAAATTCAATGAAAATAGAAAAAGTACGGATTAAATTAAGTTATAACATTGTTATCGATAAAAAGATAATTTTTTTACCTTACTTCGCGAAAAAATGCTGAACTTTCGCTTAATTTTTAATTAACAAAGATTCTAATTAAAAATAAAAAAAATCGCTCCACACTCAACACAGTCATTTTTCTTATAAGTACGGATATAGATTAAGATATAGAGAGTCATAAGATATAGAGAAGTATTTACTTACTTCATCAAAAATAAGAGCAGTAACTGTAATTGATACCTTGGTGAACAATCCAAATTTAATACGGGAATTTATTGTATTTATTTCACTTTATACAACGTTCTTTTGATTAAGATAAGTTTAATTTAATTAGTGTAATATATCGCTCAATAGTCAATGCTAAGTTAATAATTAGCATCACTTACTTCAGCTATTATTTTATTTTGTAATCAAATTCAAATAATAATGTGGAAATTTGCTTCCAATATCTGTGTGCTACATGCTATTTGAGATTATGTTACTGATTCGCCATTTTCTATTATTCTTCGCCCTACCATGATATAATTCCTATTTACTGACACTATACAAATACTTAATTATTATAAATAATTATTTATTCTAATTAAATTAACATTATCTAAAATCAAAGTAATTAAATACTTAATCATTTTGATTTTTATTATGATATTAATTAATTGTTGTATGCTATTTTGAAATCTTGAAATTTTATTTGCCCCTCCTCATTTGACATATTTTGTTGTTTGTTTCGTTGATTTTTGGTGGAAAATTTCTACTGTCACATATGCCGATAAATAATTCTACCTCTTGACGGACTAGATTGAAAATTGTTATGGATTTCTATTTTAAATAATAAGTCTGTGCATCAAATGTTATCTATATAGCTATTTATGTTTTATAGTTCTTGTCTTCATTTGTAATAGGGTAACAAGATAGTCATATTTCCTGTGAGTATATTTCGTTCAAAATTTGGTAGAATTTTAAAACTTTTCTGAGAAAATCGTATGGAAAATTTTAGCTAAAAGAATTTTTGAGTTATTGTATTGGCAAGCATAGTTCCACATTTGCTTTTTGGAATCTCAAGAAACATGGGATCTTATCAAATTATTGATTACGTATTTTTTGCCCATCCCAATTTTTTTCTCCTTGTGCATTTCATTTATGAGAAAGTACACATTATTCGAGAACGGAGATGCCTCTTGAGGGCTTAATGTAAAAAGCTAACCTCCCATATAAGTCTGTAGAAAAGTTTGTTCCATTGGGACATTCATAGCAATAATATGATAGCAAATAAAAATTAAAAATAAACTATAATGGAGTTTTAAATCACTAAAGTTATTTTAATGAGTTTTTTTTTACAGAAACCTTTTAGTTGTTGATAATATGTTTTAGCTCGATCTGAAAGGCAATGGATCTTATGACAGGCTGTCAGACCCAAATCTCGGAAACAGTTCTGCTTGATGGATCTGCACTTCCTCGAAACCGAGACCTGTGTGCCGTCTGCACACGTGTTCCAGAAATTTAGTAAGCAGAATCGTGCGGCACTTTCTCCAAAGAATGCACAAAACCGATACCTTTTCTCTGTCCATGTCTGACGACACCGTTTCTAAAAGACCTCCCGGATCCCCAGACAGATTCCAAAATTCTTCGGTTACCGTCAGTGAAAAAACGGACCATTTTTAGAACGAAAGGTGCGAACTGGTGATACTTCACCTAGTTTTTGTTTGCAAGGTCACAACGTTGGAGTCAGGAGTCATATTTCGGTATGGACTTCCTCAAATGTAATGTTGCATGGCAGAACGGCTGCTTCCACACTTGTCGTACGACGTGACCTAATTTCGGTTGAAAACAAAACGAGGCATATATTTTCTTTCAAAAATACTTATTTTCGGTAAAAGAACTTTTTCTTTCCCCGGAAATGAACAATGAGGTTTGCTTTCCGAAAAGTTTCGATGACGACAGTAATGGATGACAATAAGCTACTCGAAACTCGGTGTTGGTTTAGTAGGAACAAAGCCTGAATTTTTCTATTCATGTAAAAACAATTGCCCTTCTTTTGTAAGAACTCGTTACTGTTCAACGATAAAAAGGCACCTAGAAAAGGGTTTTTAAAACACGCATAGAAGTATATTTTCTATTTTCAGCAATTCAAACCTAGGGTGTGTGTCAAATATCGGACCTAATGAGTTTAAAGGAAATTGAATAGTGCGAAAAGAAACCAACAACAATGATCTCTATGTAGGGTCATCATAAGAGCTTGAAAGTCATTAAAATCGTCGCACTTTACTTCACGAACATGAAGTACAAGAAGAAGATCTCTTGGCTTTAAATTTCATTGGAAGAGACAAAAAAAAAAAAAAAAATCAAGAATCATTTACAAATTTGTAATTTTTGATGGAATGTTCTTACATTTTTGTAATTTAATCGATAAGTGCAAAGACTTTGTAATCAAAACTGTTCGTAGTTACTTCTTATTTAGCTTCAACACAGAATTTTTTTAAAAAATCTGAAGTTGATAATTTTCAGTTGTAGTTTCAAAGATTTAGCATGAAAAATTTCTTAAACTTATGATTACTGTCATTTCACATGAGCATTTTTACAATATTATATCTGCTTCAAAATGCGATTTTTATAGTGTCTACACTAATCTATCCACTTTAATTAGATGAGTATTGAAATATAAACGTAGTAGCCGTGGAGTAGTAAGAAATCAAAAAGGTAAAAAAAAAAAAAAATGTTGATGATTTTTTGAAATTGAATGTTGCATATTGAATAAAATAGGCCCAATAGGCCCCTCTACTCCTTGTTCCCTTTATGTGTCATAAGATTTGGTAATATTTGGGAAGGAGCCACATTTTTAGAATAGATTATTGTCTTGCAGAAATAGTTTAATTCTGATTATTTTAATATCATTTATATATATATATATATATATATATATATATATATATATATATATATATATATATATATATATACTAGATGACTCGGCAAACGTTGTTCTGCCATAGTGAATATTTTGTCACATTTCTAGTGAATATTTTGGTTGTTAATTAAAAATAACGAATGCATTGTAAGTGTTAGGGGATGGGATCTATGTCAGAAAGAGGAATGGAGCGCTGTAGACGATGATCGCCGATTAAATAAAAAAAACACCAACCATTCATTTTCTCAGTACAATGTATTTTATTAACGTAACGAACATATACATTGTTTGATCTCTTAAAAGTTAAACGTAAAGTGAAAAAAGTAATATATTTTTTATCCTAAAATATAAAAATGAAATAAAGAAAATCAATATTCATTTCGAAGAGCAATTGAGTGTTCGATTTTTTTTGTCAATTCGTCTTTAGCCAACACAAATAAGCTCGATGGTTTTCCCACGCGAGAACATTCCACGTATAATTGTAGATGTGAAAAACATGGTGTGCCCAAATCTAAGCCGCAAACAGACATCGTTTGGCCTTGCGACTTACTGATTGTCATTGCGAATACCAATCTAAAAAGAAATTGAACGCGTTTGAATTCAATTAGCACGTCTGTGAGAATCATTGGAATTCGTGGCAGCAAAACATTTTCGGCTCGGAATTTGCCATTCAAAATGCTGGCTTCGATAACGTTTTTCATCATTTTAACATTTTTAATGACCAATCCCGTGCCATTGCACAGCCGGGGTGGGTTCAAATTAAGAAGTAAAATAACCGGAGATCCAACTTTCAGTCGTAGAAGGTGTGGTGACATGCCTGGAAAATCCAATGAGTTCGAAAACTCTGTTGGATAGCATCGCAAACTGTATTGATCGATTTGTATGATACCAAGTCGCTTGGCAAAGACTGCTGTGTCTTGAAGTTTAAATTGTCGACGTCCACATTTTTTGCTGTCAAAACGGCTCTTTCTGCCAGCCACGCATGATTTATGTATTGTGTGCGTACAGCGGGAAATATGCGGTCAATGAGAGCATTTTGAGAATCAACGATAGTGCAGAAATTAGTGGGAAATGCATCCAGTGAATGAAAATTTATGCATCCAGTATTTTCATAGACAGCAACTTTTCCATTTATATCTAATAATTGGCCCGAGAATGTGTCAGCAGATGGATCTTGTAGTATTTGGAAGCTCATGTTTATTTTTAACTGGACTTTTTCAGCATTACGCCACGTGGCGATGATTTCAAGCAAGCTTTGATCTCATCAACGTACGTTGAACGTGGAATGACGGGAAATGTTTATCTGAAATCACCTGAAAGGAGTAACAGAGTGCCGCTGAATAGTTTGTTGCTGTTCTTTATATCTTAAGTGTTCTATTCAACACCTCAAGAGAATGTTTGTGTACCATAGAGCATTCATCCCAGATAATAATTTTGCATTTTTTCAGTACTGTGGCCATGGACGATTGTTTTTTTATGTTGTACACTGCGTCTGGGTTATTTTGAATATTCAGTTGCAGCTTAAATGCTGAATGAGCTGTTCTGCTTTCATCCAATAAAGTTGCTGCAATGCCAGGTACTTTTATTGGATTTTGATATATATAACGTCAATTCACTTGCTCCCATGATAAGTTTATACTATACTCATCATCAAATGCACAACTCAATTTAATTTGAAATCTCTTGTGCTTCTTTTATTTGCTACTTGTAGTATTATGTCATTGTACATTATAAAGCAACTTCACAATGGAAGATGAGGGCTATTTAGTCTTCAAATGTGACTCTTTTATTATGCAAATTGGTATTGATTTCTCTGCAATTACCTCTGCAAAGCGCATCCCTTTCCTTTTTATGAATTGTTCAATTTAGTTTCATATTTTAAAACATTTTTATCTATATAAAATATATTAATGATTGATTTTAAATTACATTTTATTTTAATCGCTTTGTCAAAAGTAATGTTATTATTTATTTATTTGATTATGATTGTTCGGCATCCAGATTCGTACTGAATATTCGCACGGTATTTATAAATACTGTAATGACAAAGTTGATTTTATATAAATAGACAGGAACTTGACCAATTATATTTGATTAAAATTTAATATTATTCTAATATTTTATAATTCATAGAGTTAATATTTTTAAAATTTTATTTAAGATTAATAACATGTTTCAAATTGAATTATTATTGCACCCTTCTCTCAGCTTATCGACTCTAGCTTACTGCCTATTACGCCTAAAGCTGATTAAGCAGAATTTAGTTGGAAATCGCCCCTAGCGGTCATTAATGGAACACATGATCTAATCAAGTTTGGGCATATAAGAGACAACTTTAGGTAGACTTATCCAAAAAAATCCAGTTCGACTTTTCTTTTGAGAAATTTTCTAATCTTCTGTTGGTTTTAATAAAATGATGTGTTATAATTAAAACTTAATGCACTATTAATCGAGTTCGGTTTGAAGTCTAGAAATATGATACTAAAATTGTTAAAATTTTGGATACACACGTTTGTCATTTTCTAATACTAATTACCAAGAGCAATTATAAATTTACTTTGATTAATAAATAAATTGTTTTATCAAATAGCTATATCAATTTCCGTATTTAATTAGTTACTTTCTCAATTAATTTATAATTGGTAAATACTACAATTGTATGCCTCCCCCCCCCCGTAATAAATGTGTACTTTAGACCAAAAAAAAGTTGCTTGAGTTTTTGCACAAAAACCGGGTCGTGAGTTGAAGAACTTGAAGCGAAGAACCCTTGTACTATAATATTTTCAAAGTGAAAAGAAAAGAAAAAAAAATATGTTTGGTGCAGAAAAGTAGGTGATTAACGTGATAATAGCAGAAGAAAGAATCTCAGTCGAAGGGAGGAAAAAAAAGGCCGAAGATAGGGGAAGACCATTTTTAAAATGGCTCTTACGTTGATAAATGAGTTCTTTGTTCGCGCTCTACTCAAACAAAAAGGAGTGACATTCTGTGGAAAGTGTCCAAGCAAGAAAGTGAAGAAAATCTCCGCGAGAGGGTGCTCACGCAGGACCCATCTGTCAACATGGCGGACGCGGAACTCCAATAAATCGTGCACGGGACATTAGGAGAACAAAAACCAAGACAGACTCTCGCAGAAAATGCAGTTAGATATGCCTGCTTCGAATACAAGATTCACTTTGTGCTCGCAAACCATCGGAGTATACTTGCTTAATGAATTTACGATGGCTTGCATTCGCGAGACCACCGCGAATTAGGAAAACAAAATTAAGTGGAAACATTTAATGTCGCTTCTAAATGCTTTTTGTGTTCCTCAGACGGCGCTTGAATGCATGAGTATCTGGACAGAATCGCTGAAATGAGCGATCTAAGAATTATCTTTCGAATTCGCTGGAGACTCGTATAACATATTCGCTTGCAATGATAACAACCATTGCATCAAAAATAATCTTTGCTCTAATACTAATCTAATTATAGCTAAATACTAACTTTGTAGGATTTAAAAAAAAATATTTTTGCCCATGAAAAATCTGGCTTTGAAAAGATCAAATTAAGAATTTGTTCAAGTTGCGAAAGATTCCCTCAATCTTTTTTCCTACCTTCTTTTTGAAACTTTTAAAATGTTCCAATGGCAGGCAAATGAACATCGTTGCATTATTATTTCACCTGTGAATCAAAGTTATGATGATCAGAAAGAAGTATTTGATAGATCACTACACATAAAAAAACTCATGGCAGAAAAGTTTTTTATTTTTTATATGTACTTTAGATAAAAAATATTACATAAGTTTCAGAAGAAAATTGATTCCTATAATAGAATTTATTATAAAAAATGTAGCAAATGTTTCGTCATTTCAAAATCTGTTTGAAGTACTAAAAAAATATACTTTTGAAAATGTGTAAAAATGAGAAATCTCCATTCATATTTTTATATTTAAAAAATCAAGAAGCTGACTCATAATTTCAGTCAGTAATTGTGTGACAATGCAAAGTTACGTTCTTTCTTCTTTCAGAAGGTGACTGTATCTTTAATTGGCATTTCTTTAGAGATACAGCTGTTAAAAAAAAAAAAAAAAAAAAAAAGGCAAAATCGCATAGAAATGCTTAATGGATAACGCAACGTGAATGAGGCGGAGAGTACACGAAGATACAAAAAGATTAATAGAGTATGAAAACTTTCTTATCTGCGTTCTTCACATTTAAGTAGTACTTGTAGTCGTTCAGTTTTACAACTACTTTTTTAAATTATTGCCATTCACAGAAATGATGCATAGATTTGCGAACCCTTTCAAAAATACTAGTATTCCGAGATTATTTACAATAGTGATAGGGATACTTATGTCAAGACTCGCAGACCATGCCTCTCCCCTCGAAAAAGAGATCTAGGCTCTATAAATGGATGATCCCAATTCAGTTAAGCTCTGATGCCATGTTTCCAATCTGGTATTTTCAGCCATATTATCTTATGTAATTTGGGGCCTGCTAATTTAGTTTTGTTTCCTGCCTCTCTAAATTTATAATCATCCTGTATAGTGACAAATTCTACCCTTAAAATAACAAAGAAAAAAAAAGAAAGAAAGGCAAAATTATACAAAATAATTTGCATAAGAGGAATGAGAAATTAATTTCTAATAAAAAATATATCTAATTTTACATAATTTTGATATTCCAGTAGAAAAAAAAAATATTCTAAGTAGATCAGTATGACAAAAGATCCACAGAATTTTTGACTTTGTAATTACTTTTATAACATAAGATGCAAAGCTGTGTATCTTTCTGATATCTTACATTTTGTTAAAAATTTAACTTTTTTTTAGATGGTGATTGTAGCAGAATATATCTTTTTAGAGTCCTTTCGAGCAAACTTTTTAATTTAAAAAAATTGAAATCATTATTTCGAATTAAAAAAAATGGATAAATGGCTGTAGGATTTGATGAAATATGCATACAAATACAAGTTTTCATCACATCTCTATCAAACTAAGAAAGACCGTTTATCATAAAATGAATCTTACTTATTTCTCACCTTATTATTTTAATGCTACTTCCATTTGAAAATATTTTAATTCTTAAAATTTTAATTGAGTAGAATTTTCGATTCTGATGAATCATACAGATTTTTTAAACATTATATTAAACAACCCAATGGAAGAATCCAGACAAAAATAAATAAGTAATTACACTTCAACGCAGGAAATTTTATTTCAGTGTGAAATGTGATATAATTGTTTATGCACCCAACGCCATAAACGCGAGCTTCTCACTAGCAGGTCGTATAGGGAAAAGTAGTTTGAGATGTTCAGATAAAAATGAGGATGGTGACCAGATTTCAGCGAAAGACAACGACGAATCGTAAAAAATTTTGATGGACGATGCTATTGGCCGGATCTCCATTAAAAATCAGTGGTTGTTACTGTTAAGATTTGCGCGATCAATTCCTTTCAAAACTGTTTTCCCCAGCATGAATTTGTAAGCAAAGAGGCCTAAACAGGAGATTTTTTCTTAAAAACAGAAATAGTTTTCCTGTGGGAAAATGCATCTGTGGCTTCATTTATAAAGCTAGTGAAACAGCACAGATTTACAAATTCTTTTTCATTTTTTGACTTCTAAGTCATTCAGGGATTTACTTTTTTCCACGTCTGAATCCGAAAATTTATGCTTTGTTTAGATTTAAACAAACAGGAGGGATTTTTTTTATTCAATTTTTTCGATGTAAATCCGATGTTTTCCTGTATTAAAACCCACGGAAAAAAATCAAGGTGACGTAACTGTGGATTGCGAGGAAAAAACTTTTTGAAAATGCAGTACTTTAAATATGTTTAAATCATTCCTAGAACCAATTAAAAGAGTTAATAATTTATTGGAACAATTAAAAATAATTTTCTAGAATAAAGCACTTGTTACGAAGAAAATCGCTTCTTAGATATTGCTTCTTTTGAGATAAGCAATTAAGTTTAATAAAAAAAATAATAAATTCCGATTTGCTAAGAAAATTTTAATTTTGAAAAGTTCAGCACTTCATAAGCTGATAATGCTCACATCTGATATTTAGTTTCATTTAAAAAAAATCATTAATTCACAAAATTTTTTCATAATTTTTCAGTTTAAAAATCTGAGGAAAAATATCTTTTTATTAATATAATTTTACAAACTTAAAATATCTGTAGTTTTTTATTAATGATGATTATTAAATATTTTTAACGAAAAATGATAAAAAATACATTGAAAGTTGTGATTTTAAAATTTTATTTTTGATAAATTGCTCTAATTTAAACCGATATCAATTATATTTTCATAACCGCATGCATGAATTATATAAGTTATTTTATAAATTTTTCAATAAAAAATATTTTTTTTAAATTCATAGTTATAAATGGGTATTTTAAATCAGTTGAAAAAATTATAGATCACGAACATCATTTCATTGAGCATTATCACGTATCTTTTTATTTCTACACTGGGAGAATTAATTTTTTTTTCTAACTGCAAGAAATCCCGAGTATTCGAAAGAGATAATTTGTAACTATAAAATGTATCATTAGCCTTTAGATTTCGTTTACTTTTGTGTGTTTGTTAAGTATCTAAGAAAACAAAAACAGCTTCCGAAAAAAAAAAAAAAAGGTTCTCAGGGACAAAATTTGTATCAGTATTATAATTTTTAAATAATAAATCGCAATTTTATCTTAAAAATTCAGGTCTCATTGAATTTTTCCAAATGATTTATTGATACGAATAATTTTATTTTTGACTAAATTTTTCGTGAAGACATTCGTTTTTATGAACTTGAGTATAAAATGTTTCTTACAAATCAAAAGGCAGTGAATTTTCATCTCACAATGAGTTTGATAGTAATTGCACCGCTGAAAAAATTCTTATATTAAGTTAGCAAACTGTTTAAACTGAATAAAGGAAAAAAAAAAAAAAGCTAATAAACATTAATATATAATATACTTTAAATTTATGAATTAATAAAAAAAAATGAATTATTTGTGAGATATTGAGATTTTTTTTAAATGCTTATTTATTTTTTACAAAATATAGTTTCCGAAATTTATCTCAAAAATAAATATCAAACATGAATTTTGTTAGCATGCAGTTGAGCTATAAAAAAATATGTAGATAATAATAAAAAAATTAAAGTGGCTGTGCAAAAGTCGTTATATTTATATTATATAATAATATATTTTGACAATAAGCTTTTTAATATTGCAGTATATTTGAAAAAAAGATTTTATTGGTAGCTTATATGACATTCTAGAATCCCCCCTTTTTTTCGTAGCTTCGAATGTTGATCCAGTCAATCAAAGAATTTTAATGCTCCTCTAAGCCCTAAGAGAGCCCGTTCTTATCAGAAATGCTTCGGTATCAAATATCCTTTCTGGGTGTGGAGGACTTCGTGCAATAAGTGCTCGAGTACCCTCTTGAAAATCCGGCACGCGATCTCACTTACAATGATAACTGCTATCTTCTGCAATGCCAAAAGTTATAAATCAAGCTCTTATTTGGTCAAAGCAGTACCATTATTTCTAAGAAACGCAACAGCAACTCGTTACAGACTTTTATCGACTGCAGAACTATATGTGAAATATCTACTCGTTATTTTCTTGTTATCAGTTAAAAAATCAGTATTTCTGAATTTAAGCAAAATATTACTCCCAATTTCAGATCATTGTTAATCCGAAATGTAAATCCCCAATTACTTTCCTTTATTATACAAATAATAATAAAAACATCAAGTAACTTTCAAAGTTCCAAGATGCGCGATGGATTTCAAGATTGTTAGTTTTGTGAATTTTGCCTCGGGAGAATAAACTTACGCCATGTGTGAATAGAAATATTATTTTTGAACTATTCGATAACCATATTCGTTCTTTTTTTTGGGGGGGGGGCTTAGTTTAGTTTAATTATATTAATTTAATTATATTAATGTCTCGTTTTGAAGCAACTCTATGGCTATTTTGGGACGTACCTCGTAATTTTGAACCGCGGTCAGATGACGAGGACGACACCTGAGCTGGCACCCCCCTCTCTACACCACACCAGTGGGTGGACGTTTGGCATGACGGATTTAACGTGCAACAGACTCCCTTACACGACGGTTCTTCGGTGTAATCGGGTCTCGAACCTGAAACCCTACGGCTCACAACCTGAGACCTTACCACCAGGCCACCGCGGCCCTATCCCAGAGTGATAAGTGAGTATAAAAAAAACAGACAAAAAATTAGAGGAATGTATTAGAGGAATGTCCATTGATGAGAATGGTGTCAGGTTTCTAAAATTATGTCTGTCAAATTTGAAATGTAAATGAATTTGGTTTGAAATTATTGCCGTTACAGGTTAGTTACAGGAAATTTTTAACTGAAATTTTTAGCAATCCTTAATCTCATCGAACAACAGTTGCTCGCCAAAGGCAGAAAGTAAACAATAATTGTAAGAAATCTCTTCCTCTGTGTGGATTTATATGAGCATGGCAATTGGGGTGTTTTAATTTTATATATATAAATATATATACTGGTTGGATTTTTTTTTCAGGGAAAAAATGCAATTTAAATTATTAAAGTATTTGTTTTTATTTATGGTTTGAATTTCTCCTTTTTTTATCTGAATGATTTTGAATCATACATATGACAAAGATTTTTTTTTTACTATGTTTTAGCGCCAGTAAAGAGAATTTATCACCTTATACAACAAAATAATTCACGGGGATAGATAATTTATAGTGTCAGTGTTACAAAGAATGCCTATGTAGCTTTATTTTAATTAGTTAATAACAGTCTATAAGTTGTTTAGAAATTAATACAGAAATTAACAGTACAGAATTTTAAATCATATAAAGCTTATTTCTAGCAAAAGTTCCTTTTGAAATTTGCATAAATGTTTTTCTTTTAATAAGGTAATTTGGTTTCACTTGTTACAATTTTCATCTGACTTTAAATTTTATAGAATTATATAAATTAACAGTTTGAAAATAATCTTTCTTCAAATTCCAAACCTACAGAATGCAAATTATACAAAAAAAAAAAAAAAAAAGTGATTTTTCCAAGGCTGAAATTGCATAGAAGCATATTCTAATGAAATAAAATATAGAACAAACTCATTTTTTTTAGATAATTTGTTTTTTTTTTGTTTACTTTAATCTTTAAATTTCGATGCTGCTTTTATAATGAGCTACTAAAAAAATAAAAAAAATTACTTTTTTGTTTGATTTTTTGTAACATTTAAAAAGATTTACTATTAAATAATTAGAATGATTTAATAGCAACTTTTTTCTTCAGTTGCAGAAAAATACTCTAATGATAATACCTTGTTAAAGGGCATATAGATGCTTTAAATTAAAATAATTGACGCTAATAATTCGTTTTAATATAGTGAAGAAAGCAAAATATGTTATCTCGACATTTTATAAAATTTATTTTTTCTTTTCTGATTATTTTTAAAAAACCGTGAAAAATTCCTGGTTTGGTTGTTAAGAACGAATAAAATTACTGCAAAGTATCTGGCCTCTATCGTTTCTTTAAACAGAATAATACTTCCTAGCTACAATGGGCTATAGAAAATTTTAAAGTAAATAAAAAAATAGATTTTCTTCGATAGCAAAATGGCGCCTTATAATTTACAGTTTTCCGTCCATTGCAAGAATCCATTTCAACATATTTCTGCAAGAAGTCGTAGAATTTAATCAGATTCTCATTAATACCGAACTTTTCATTTTTTTCCCCACTTGTATGGGCAAAGATGCATTTTTGTGACTCTATAATTAAAATAAGTAAATCAAAGTGATCAACAATTAATTGTTAAATTCCTATTATATTGAAGTTGGATGATAAGTTTGCAGGAATTTATCTCATCAGTGATAAGAGACCAAGGTAAATAATAGTCTTAACTAAATGTGCCTCAAGAGAAAATGGTCTACTGTGCGTGACAAAATTTTACGTCTATTTATTCTAATTTTGAGAATCCTCCTTCCACTCGCATTAATTTTTTTATTGTCTTTTCTCATATCTGCCATTGATTTCTATTTATGCTGGAGGACAATAAATTACGTCCAGTGTGTGGGCGAGAAATTTCTGAGAAATAGGAAAGGAAGTCAGCCGACAATGCTCATAAAAAGGGAAGCTAGATTTATTGGATCACGTGGGACGATAATTCAAATGCTTTATGGAGAATTCCTTGCCTTTGTCGAAGGGTGTGAGTGCTCCTAAGTAAACAGTCGCAGGTGTTAACGGCATACAGATGCTCTAAAGGAAGATTCTTTGGCAAGTGTGACTCATTTATACAAAACAAGCTAAAACGCAAAAAAAAAAAAAAAAAAAAAAAAAAGAATAGAAAAATCCATATTCTTTGTTTATAAACTTACTGATCCAGAAAATGATATTTTTGATGCAAAGAAAGTAATAGTATTTGCTAAAAATTGCTTTGCCATTATCCATTGCTGATTTTTAATATAGTTTTCCTAGATAATTGGCTTTCATTTTTATATTTTAAAAGCGATAGGACCATTGTTACCATGCAAACAAATTTTAAGCATTGTTAGTGTCACGGAGGGATTTAATATGGAAGGTATTTCAGTTATTCCTCTTACTATACTCAATTGGGAGAAACTAGAACTAGAATTCCATTATTATTATTTTTGTTGTTAAATTAATTTTTGATTTTAAATCTATGTGCTTGCCAGAGTCGTAATGAAATGAATATATATTCTCTAGGGTGTCATTGGAGTAGATTCCTATTCCTTTGACTTCTAAATAAAATGAATGCAAAAGTTCGTAAATGATAAAATTTAGCATATCACAGATGCATGAAAAGTGTTTAAAATGGATTATTTTGATTTTATTTTAAACGTTTTTTTTTTTTTTTTTTTTTTCAGTAGCCAATGAAACCTCTAACAAATGTTTAGGATGAGGCTCTTAAGAAATTCAAATCCATTTGAACATTGTTTCTAATTAGACAGAATTTATTAGGGGATGCTTAATTACTTTTTGTTATATTACAGGCGCTACTTTTTATTATATTACACTCTAGGCATAACAGCCCAGATATTTATATGGAATGCCATTTTGGCTGTTGGTATGTGAAAAATATCGGTAGTTATCGGAAATTATATATATGTATAGATAATTTCTTCGGCCAAAAACTTACAGTTTGTATTTATATTTTTTATATTTAAAAACTAAAGCTATCTACAATCATTAATTCTAAACAAAATAATCATAAAACTGCAGTACGTTTAATTAATTAATCAAAAATGCTACAGAAAATCGGAAGAAAGGAATATTTCACCATCAATTTTATGTGAATGTGATATCAAAATATTTAAAGATTCCATATTTTAAACACAATATCTAAAAAAAAACCCACTAAAATATTATGAGAATTTGAAATGTATGTTAACTGATGGTGATTCGTTTGACAAAAAAAAAAAAAAAAAAAAATGAGTAGAATTAGCTGAAGAAATTTCAGCAGAATTTGAGTTTTTAGACACACACACACACAAAAAGAATTGAGCAATGTGCTAAATTTATCAACCGAGTTAAATTTTACTTCAAACTATCGTTTTAAGAATACTGCTAACTATAACATTAGTCTTAGCAAGAATTAAAAAGAGTTTCTTTAAAATTATGAACTTGTTACGTTCGAATACTACAAATAATATTTTGGCCATTTTAGTGAGCATGAAATCGTTAATCATATAAACTTAAAAAACATAAAAATGTTTGAACAAATAAAAAAAATGTGAAAAAAATTCTTTTATGATTTTAGCATAATGAATGCTATATTTGTGTGATTTCACGACAATATATTTCTTTTTTCATGGCATTAAAATGTTGTGGTTGAACTGAATTGAACAATTTGTGGTTAGGTACAAGTAATTCTTGTACAACTTGATGATCAATTCTATGTTGTTACTTGCTTTTTTTTCTTCATATATATATATTTATTATAATTTAAAATTATTTGACTTTTATTTAAAATAAATAAATTATTGTTAAAAATATTTTTAAGGCAGGCAGTTTGGCTTTTTGACCGGGTGTTGTAACAGCAAAGCGGGTACTGAATAGTGTTTGTTTGTTCCATAGAATTCTAAAATTTAAGAATAATTAAACAGTTCACAGCATAAATAATATTTATTTGTTTAATAAATTTATTTATTTTTTAGTCTTGGACGGTTGGGTAATAGGACGCTTTATATTACTCTGTGAATCTGTGGTCGAACTTCTGTAAGAACGTTAAATATTGATAGTCCTGAAACTTTATCAATACGCATCTGGTTTTGCATAACTCTGTGAAGCATACAATTCTAAGGGTGGGAGACCGTAACTGCGAATTGTACTTAAATTTTTTATAACGGTAACAAGAAAGGTTCATTTAGATTATTTAATATAATTATTTCTCAAAATAACAAAATAATTTAGAATTTAATTTATTATTTTCAATAACTTGTGTAGTAAGATACATACGACCCCATTATTTATGGAACTTGAAAGATTAAAGAAGCATATTTTCATAAAACACAAAAAGAAATATTTTTATATATAATATAAAAATTATCGACGAATCTTAAAAGTCAGTGACAAAACAATACACTTAACCACATACTTGATTTACCACTCCTCTGCACCTGCAAAAATTTGTAATATTTTGAAACTTTGAAATTAAATCTGCCATGTATAGATTTTATAATAATATTATTTATTGATAATATATTTTTAAGAAAGAAATAATATCATTTTTGTGAAAAGTAAACATTATCTACCCATTATACAATTAGTCTATTAATAAGCTTTGATTTGTAAAATATTAAATGTGATTTTTTTTTTGTATTTACTAGTATTTCACAGCATTGCTAACTATATTAAAAATGTTTATAATGAAATATTAAACTGCGTATCATGCGAAATTATAAAATTCCCTTTGCACATAAAAGGCTAAGCAAAAAGTGAGACAACTTTTGATTCAGTTTACCATAAAAATTTTTTTTAAGAAATAGCGTAAATGAACTTTATTTTTTTAGCTTGGATTTTTAAAAAATAATTTTTACACTTCGCAAATAGGTTAGTTTAACGAATAAAGCATAGTAATAGATGTAAAATACAAGAAAGTAGTTTTAAAAAATTAAAATTACTTCCTAACTATTTTTCAAATGTAAACCCGTTTAAATTTTTTATATAACTCTGCCATCAAATATAAACAGTATTTTATTAGCATTATTATTTATTATTATTTTATTTTAAACAGTATTTTTATTTTGTATAGTAAATTATCAACGAATCTTAAAAGTCAGTGACAAAACAATACACTTAACCACATACTTGATTTACCAGTCCTCTGCACCTGCCAAAAGTTGTAATATTTTGAAACTAAATCTGTCATGTATAGATTTTATAGTTCGATACAAAAATTACGTGGAATTCGTATATCATATACTTATGAATTTTTCTGGGTATTGAAATCTTTCAATAAATGGGAAATGACAATACTTTCCACAACTATTGTACTTTTTATGATATGGTAAACTCTTAATCTGTTTCTTCTTAGAAAAGATGCCTAAAAAAGAACTTTCGAAGAATATAAGGGACTTTCTCGAAAGAGGGTTTAAAATACAAAAATCAATATGTCTTTTATTAATTCAGCTGAAATTTATAAAATTTAAAGTTTATTACATTTTTAAGTCATGCACAATAATAATACGTAGCTACTTTGGAATACATATTTATAGATGGAACATTCATGATATATTTGGGGATGTTCTTCATTTAATAATTATTTACATCACAATTTCTTAATAAAAACTTTACATTACTGATTTATAATAAAATTTTTTAGCGGATTATTTTAAATCAGTCGATGAATCATAATTTTAAAAGCTGATTGGTGTAAAAGCATTGGATTTAATATTGGTGAAACAATATAAAAAAATACCGATGAAAATTATTGCAATTTGTTTGACAGAAATTTGAAATATGTTAAAAATCTAAGCTGTGTATCATATTTATAATTGGTTAAGCATACTTAGAATTTTATTTAAAACCATTATATAAAATTAAAAAATGTATCCAAAATTCGATTGTGTTTTTTAAGATTTATTTTTCATTTTGACAATTGTTTTTTGCTTTCAAAAATTTGATGGTCTTTTTCCATGAAAATAATTAGTCAAAATTTCGGAATTCTACGACTGTTATTTGAAATTTTAGCTTTATTAAGATTATCAAAGTTAAATGATTTTGTTGGATTAAATTCTTCCGTTAACTTGACAGATTAAATTAATAAGTTCAAGAGATATTTTTTTATTAATTGAATACAGAGGATTAAATTCTTTTCATCATAAACACAACGTTGTTATGCACCATCTTTTTTTATTTTAATTTTTCCGGTATAATCCTGATTTGAAAACATTTGAAAGGAAAAATAAACCTGTCTTAGTTAAAAATGACTTAATAATTCAAAATAAAGAAAAGAACTGAATTATATTTATATATTTATATACATTCATTACCAAAGTTTTTGTGCAACTGATTCTCACAATTATTTTTAATAAATGTAATAATTTCCTTTCATCATTGAAAAAAAATGCATTTTAACGTCTTTAGTTCTTTCTTAAATTAAGTCATATTTCTATTCCCTAATTGAGCGTTAAAACACAAGTTATGTGACTTAACGTCTTTAAAACTGAAATACAAAGTATCCCAACTTTAATGACAATTTCCATCTCTTTACCGTCGGTACAGAGTATCGATGGTAAAGAATAATAAAATAAAAAGTGCTTACATTCAACTTAGTTTTGGAAAAGAAAAAGCAAAGAAGATATTTAACTAATGTTCTTAGTTAAATAATTGGTTGGGGTTTTCCGCTCGTTTTCTGATGACATTCCGTCTAGAGAAGCAACCTACCGTTTTCTCATGAATAAGTGATGAAATACTTGACTTTAAAAGAAAAGCGCAAAAAAAAAAAAAAAAGTAATAAGATCCTGAATTTCAATTAGATTTTTCTAAAATCCCGCAGAATGAGCTCTTCTATTTCGACAGGGTGGGAGTGATGAAAAATAAACCATTGGAAAAACAAAACGATTTTGAGAGGAAAAGAGGGAAAAAAAAAAAATCCATCAATAAATGCAGTCCAGGCAGGAACGTTCCCACATGCATTGCACATGAAGCCATAGTGCAAAACGCACATCCCGCCCAGGCAATCACTTTCATTTGCCGATGTCACATCTGCGCGCCACGCGTCGGCGCATCTCCCCCCACCCTGGATCCCTGGAAAGAAGGGAGGAGGAAGGAGTTAAAAATTTGGTCCTTTGAAGTTCGCCGACAACTCCTGCTTCCTTGGCGGCGTCCTCCCACCGCGAAAGGTGTTTATTTGCCAAACTTTCTTTCTTTTACGATCACCTCCCTCGGCGGACATTCGCTTGTATATTTCTGTGCTTTACATGTGGAGGTTTTATGTTCTTTCTCCTTAAGAAGAAGACGTTTATTTTTACTAAAATCTGAGTTCAATGTGAAGCCTTTTAATTTTATGACATTCTAGCCTTCTTGCAATATTCGATAATAAAGATAAGTCTTTATCTCTAAATGATGGCAACATTACAAGATTTTTGAATGCTGGCTAGGCTGCATATTTAAAGGATTATATTTGAATGACACTGAATGTTTCTTTTTTGGTGAGTAGAATGCGAAGAATAAAATTAAATAAACAGGGGAACGTTTTTGATTGATTAATAGAATAGTGCTAGCGGCGTATTTCCAAGTAAGCAGACTTAGACTACTAGGCTAAGAGGTGTGTATGCAGGCCCTTAAAAAATTGTTATTAGCCTAGTATTCAAATAAATAAATTTTAAAAATTACAAGTTCTTTGTTTAATAAAATATTAGGATTTAATAACGTGTTCTCTCAAGGAAAAAATTAAATTATTAATGATGATATAATTAATTTCTTAATTGTAATGCATTGGAATATTAATCATTCATTAACCTACTATTTCATTTCATTTGGCATCAAAGTTATATTTGCTTGAAGTTATAATTTCTTCATGATTTATTACAATAATCAATCAGTAAAGGAAATCATTTACTAATAATTACGACAAATTATTGAAGAATTACATTACTTCAATCTTTTCCTTTAATATACATATTGAAAAAAAATTGGTAAATAAAAGTTTATTTTCTCGTAATCGCTAAAATAAAAAAAAAATTAAGTTAAAATAAGTCATTAGCATTTTTATTAAGGAAAAAAATTGTTGCAATATGAAATTAATTTGATTAGTAATTAAAAGAGGGATTATTTAATGTAAATATTGTATGTATTGCCTAGAGATTCAAAATGTCTGAATTCGCCACTGGACAGCGCTAATATATAAACAAATTCTCGCTTAAAATTATAAACTGATTTTCACTGACAATACAGTTCTACCTTTTAAAATGTGTTGTTCCAGAACAAATATGCATCATTTATGAATTCATCTCCAAGAATAATTCTTCTAGAAAAATCTAAATTTATATCTATCGGAATTTCTAATGAATTATTAAAGTTCTCCTTTCTAAAGTTTTAAAACAAAGTTTAATTTGATATAAATGGATAAGAATTTCGATGCAATTTCGGTCGAGTTCCTTTTTAGAAGAGAGTGGGACCGGTTTGATAAATTAAGGATCTAGCGGGGTTAAAAAAAAGCTATACGAGGATTATTTTGGGTGAATCTCGTTATTTTAAAACGAAGTCAGATGACGAAGACAAGAGTTAACGTTCTCCCCTCTAAATTTCCATGTTAAACTAAGGTGAACGATTTTAAGCCCACCTGTATAAGTTTCAGACAGAACGCTTAATCCACTTCACTGGAATCGGGCCTTAAATTGTGATCTTCTGGTTACGAAACTGAGATCTATCTACCAGCCCAAAGTTATCTATTAAGCCGTTCATTGATATCTGTATCAAGGGAAAAGTAAAACAAAGTCGTTGTATTTCAAAATTAGATACTTAAAATCTTTACTAATATTAAAGATGAATATATATGTGCACGCGTTGGCACTGTACAAGCCAGGAAGTTGAATATAGAGTTCCCAAAATTGACTCATATATATTTTGGAGAACAGAAATATGCATTTCCGGATGATTTGTTTGAAATTTTTATTAGAAGTTTATAATTAATTAAAAATTAAGCAAAATTTTACTATTTTCTAGGGGTAATTTTCAAAAAAAAAATGATTTTTATACTATTGTAACATATCAGAGAAATCAATTTTGTACCCTCTTAAAACTCGAAAAATTATATTATAACTGATAATATTTTTAATTGATAATTTTTAAAAACAGATTACATAGTTGTACTGGTACTGATAAATACCTTTTCATTGTTTCATAAAATATTTAATAGCGGGATTTTATCTCATTAATAAAAGCTAAGGAAGAAGGATTCCGTCTAATATCCGTGCAGTTTACGTGATGAATATAAGAGTGCCATCATAATATCGCGAAAATTAGAAGTAGATGGGATGAATAATTGCGTTTTTCAGAACTGTAATGTCATGGGACTTAACTATATTAGGATGATTCATATACACAATAAAGACAGCTGGTGAAAAACTAAAAAACTAACATAGCTTTAAGCTCTGTTACTATTTGATGCTTAAAATTATTGTCGTAAGTGAATTAATAAGATTCAGTTATGCATAAGAAATTTAACTGAAAACCAGTATTCTCGACTAGTCCGTAAAAATTAATCGAAAAGTAACCAGCTGATCGTTAAAGACAACTAATTCAAAATATATGAAATGTTGTTTTGAAAATGATGCTTACAAATAAGAAAACACAAATACATTTGTAGAAATCATCCGTATACAATGTTTTCCATTTAATATCCAGCATTTAACGGCTCTTCAGTTTTCTTGAATAGGAACTTAATGATGAATGACAAATAGAAATTTTAATATAAGTTGTTATTCGATGATTCATTGTAAATAGTCAAAATATTACGGTACTAACGAAATTAATTATTGCGAGTTTTCTGATCATTTTATAATTGATATACGATGAAAGAGCAGGAAATAGGTAAAAATCTTTATTTTATTTAGTGAACGTTTTAATTTTTTTAAAGGGATTGAGGAGGTCTTCAATCCATCTCTCCCAAATGCATAAACTAGAACTTCGAAAAAAAAAAACTTATTTTAAAATCGCATTTTTAAAAAAAATTTTGTGGCGAAGAAATAGGATGTTTATTTATATGTTCTGGAAACATGGGTCTCCCGTCTCTTTGAACGTAAAATTTTCATCAACAAATTTATCCACCGACATAATTTTATCTATTTTTTTACTGAACAAATGTGTTTCTATCCGACACTTGAAAGCGGTTTGATTAAAATGTCTGCTACTGAATTCATTTTTTCTTTTCCTTGTTTTTTTTTTTTTTCTCATCATCTCTCCAGCAGCCATTTGCAGTTCATCTTTCATCCCTCTCAAAAAATGCCGCGTCCGTATCCTGTCTGTACTACACTTTCTGGCAAATCGCGTGTTGATAACAGTTTCTTTCCAATTAGTCTTGTTAGTGTTTTCTCAAAACAGGTACACGCCAAGACCTTAATGAAGTTGGATGACGTGAAGTGTTCAATGTTTGGATTACTCGTTGCAATAAATTAGTATACAGTATTGAAACACCTAATAGAAGATAGCTTATCTTAGAAAATGTTTCCTGTTCTTATCAAAAAGGAAACGCATCTTCGAATTACTGCTCATCCATTTTTTTCTCTTTTAGATAGTTTTGAAAGGTCTTAATTTTTGAGAGAAAATTAGTATAAAATCATCTAAAATTCTTTTTAAAAAATTCATCTCTGCTTAGATGTAAGCATTTTAAAATTTTATAACTCTTAACTGATTAAAAAATTTGTTCAATTTTTTACATATTTACCATTTTCATATAGGTTTTCTATATTTGTTAATGGATTAACTGCGAAATTTATTTTTATAAAAGTCTCTCGCTAAAAGTCTTTTATAAAAGTTTCCCTTTAACTATAAATTTATTTTTATAAAAGTCTGTGCAATCAAAATCAAACAATGGCATGTATACATGTCGAATGCAATACAAATAACTGAGAAATAAATTTTGCGAAAAAGTCATCGTAAAGCGAATAAAGTTTCATTTTTATTAAGTAAAAAATTAACAATTCATGATTGAAAAAATTATTACAATTGAAAATTTGCCAAAGAAACAAATGTAAATATTGATGGTATAGTTAGTAATAAAATTAGGAAAATGTTTTCCAAAGAAACGTGTAGTTTTGCAGCTGTACTTGGTGGACCAACCTTCATGTCGATAATAATTAAGAATCTAAGATAATTTTTTTTAACTTAAAAAAGTATCGTTTTATTCCCACCAACCAGAAATTACAAAGGCCTTCACAGTTCGGGCGTTTTATTTATCTTATTTTTTTTTCTGTTGCAATCGTTAACGTTGCAACAGGATACTCGATATACAAATAAAGTATAAGGAAATCAGATATACAAATAAAGTACGAGGAATACCGGATGCATTGAGGAAAATAATCAACTCACTTTGTAAAATGCAATACATTAAGAAAGGAAAAATTTTTACGTAAAAGAATATATCCTTCTTTAGAATTTATAACATGCTTACTGGTATTATAAAGAAAACATACCACTCAATGACATTTGTACTATATCTTATAAAAAAATTTTGAGTTTTTATATCGGTTGGTATTTTTTTATTTTATTTTGCACGATGTGTATACACATTGACCGCACCCAAATGAAGATTCGAATTGACGTGTATACACATTGAGCGTAGACGTGTATACACATTGAACTCACTATTAATAAGTTAACGCAGAACTTATTAATAGTGAGACGATAAAAGCATATGATTAGAATGTTGGAGAATCATTTTTTTTTTTCTGATTTTTAAATCTACTTTGCTATCTTTTATTATTTGCTTTCGTCTTCTTCAAATAAATAAAAATAAAAATAAAAAAAAGCATGCCTGTTTAAGATTTTTTTTTGATGAAGAATATCACACAAGATTATATCCATACTAAGAGAATCATCGTGTGACTGATGTTGTAAATGAAATGCAACTCATTGGCCTCCAACTGAGGCCTTCGTCATCATGTGATAACAGAGAATATATGTTAACTTAAAAATGATTGTATCTTGACGTGTAAATAAAAATGAAGTGAAAAAAAGCTTTAACAGAAAAAAATTAAAAAGATTTTGGATTAAAGGTGAAAAAAGATGATAAATTTAATCAAACCTGATTAAGTGTTAAGGTAACAGAAGAAAAAAAATTCTGGAGTATTTATTGCGGTTTGAGAACTTTACCAACTGTTCTATTGGGATATATAGTAAGTTTGTTTACAGTTTACTTTGTATAAGCCTGAAAGGTATGGCTTTTTTTCTTTTTTTTTTCAGATCGTTTCTTGTTATTCTAAGATTTGCTGTTGACATGAAAATTTCAGAATAATCGTTCCGACATGATGAATATAATATAATTTATCCCCATTTTTAGCACTTGTAGAAGGGGGGTGGGCTTCTTGCAATCACAATTGGTTTCTATTTGTGGTTGAATTTTCGTTTCGAGGTCTTAATCTAAGCTTTTTTTTAATGTGTCAGCATATGTTGCACCTGAAAGACGAGAATTATTTCTTTTAAAGAGAGAGAATTTGTCATATTCTCTCCATGAGGTAATGTGCCCCACTCCACAGCATATAATAATATCAGGGATAATATTATATGTTTTATGAATGTGCTTTTTTGCACATTCTAGCCACCGGCTTTATAAAATAGGCTTCTGAATCATGGGGCCATGAAATATATTTGAAACCTCATTTTTGTTATAATTTAAAGCTGGAATTATTCAAATTTTATCTTTAAATATAACAAATTATCTATTTGATAGATCGCTTTATTTTTTTACGTCGTTAGACAATACAGTTTGGAGAAATGGGAGAGGTTGCTTAGTCCTAAATTATATTGTACAACTTTTCAACAGTAAAATTTTTTGAATCTAAGTCTTTTTTATTTCGTTTATTCCAGTATTCAAAAGCAGTCTTCTAATGACAAATTTTATAGATTTATTTTTTGAAATGGTGATATAGTATTCTAATTTCCTCATAATGAAAATTTGCATTAGGTTTTGGTGAGATTCAAAAGAATCAGCCAATAATTTAATGTAAAATCCTCCATTTTTGCCTTTGATGTCTCCAGTTTAGTAAGCTTAGCTAAGTTCTGAGAAAAATATGCAGTTTTCTTAAGTATTTTTTCCTGGGGAAAAAGTTACAATTTCCTTATTATTAACATTTATGCCGTTGAATAAGTTACCAAAAAATTTAATTAACAAGCCAAAATTATAATTTCTTCATAAAAAGTAACAATTAGGTATATTTATGGATATCGAAAATTTTGAGAAGTTTGATATTTTAGCATTTTAAATGGATTCTGATCTACGAGTTTATACATTCCTCCATAATTTTTCTCCTATCATTTCCGAATCTGATATAATATTTTAAAAATATAATGGATACTAGAGCAAAGATAAAAATTTGTTCCATATAATAGGAAATCAACTTTTAAGGGACATGCATTATTGGATGGATATTTGTAAACAGGACAGAAATCTGCAGGACATACATCTCTGTAATTTATAACAACTTATATTACTAGTGAGATAGATTTCTACATTTTTTCAAACTGCTAATATAAAAATAATAGTTTACATAAGCTTTTCTAAGCGAAAAAGAAGAAAATATATTACGTTTATCTTAAACATAATGAGAGACAGTTTATAGAGATGTATAAGAGTTTTTAACATATTTTCTTCTAGCTCCATTCGTTAAATGGCATCGTATTTTAAGGGAGTTTCTGTGACTATATTTAAAGGTAAAAGCAATTTTCTTCTCCAATTTCCAGAGTAGTTCAATATCTTATGAAAAATTTTACTATATTTTTTTAAAGAGTATAAACACAAACTTCTGTTTCGATACCTTCTAATATAAAATGTTTCATTTTAGTAATGTAAATATATTGCATAATTTTTTCTTATTATTTTTGCCTTAATGAATGCGTCTGCGAATTAGACTCCCGAATATCTTTTTCCAACATTATTTCATGTTTTGATCTTTGAACTTTATTGTAGAAGTCTGAAAGGCAGTCTTTTAGAATCGATAAATATAATTTCAAATTTCATAAATATTTATGACTAACTGATGAAAAGAATTTTACTATTGATAGTAAAGCAACATATATTAGACATGAGAATTGCTTTTCTTTCATAAAAATTATTTCTTTTAAGATTATGCTCTAAATTGGGCATCCAATTGAAATTTATGCATAGAATCAATCTACTGAATTGGTTAATTCAATAAAATGAAATTTATTCTACTATTGTATAAATGGAAGACTAAATTCAATTTTTAAAATTCACATTCGTAAAAAAATTGCATTGATTAAATTTAATTAGCACAAAATAAATATTAAAATTCCAATACATTGATATGAATATGAAGCATAAATGTTGTAATTAGAAAAAAAATCTTATGTTGATAAATCTTCCTTTTTTCTTAAAAGTGTGGGCTTAGAACAAAAAGACATAAATCAATAACAGTAATACTGAGGCAGTGCTTTTCAATTCTTTTTATATATTTTATTAGGTCCGAAATTTTTTTAACTTTCTATTCAACCTTTACAAAATAAAAAAATAGAAAAAAAAATTCTTGAAAGATCTGAAAATTATATCACACACTTTTTATTGCAGCAAAGATAATCATTTATGATTTATTTTAAAACAATAACAAACTTATTTGAAAAAAAAAAACACAATAATTTCCTGCGATAATTATTTTTCATTTTCTACATTACGATTATAATTTGACCATCAGACTTATATATCTTCCGTGCATCTAACTCTCGAAATTTCTAGTTGGTTCTGAATACATCATCAAGTGAATTCTTATGATCTAAGAAATAAAAAGTAACAATTTTTTCAACACCTCTGGCTAGAAAAAAGAAACAACCCCATTTAACATGCTTACGTGCTATTCTAAACGTTTCTAGCCCGCGAGTGTAATTTTTGAATTCAGCCAACTCGTAAAAAACCTTGGGCTGGAAGGAAGGCGCACACAATAAAAATTGCAGATTTCCCGAGCTATCTGGTTTCATCTCCGAATGGCCATCTTTTTCTCTGCGATGCACGGAAGGATGCGTAACACTATATTTAGATCATTAGTGGATGAGGATAGCTTGAGCATGACCGCAAGATGAAAAGGGCCGACCAACGCGCATCCATGGGAGGAGAGGGATTCAAGGAATCGTAACCGTGAAATGAGCAGACCCCCTCGACAAATTTCCACGCTTTTTCTCATCCGTCGCTATGACTTTTTCGGATGCCGCAAAATAAGAGAAAAGGCTGAATAGCCCCATTTAGAGAAAAAAGTGGGCGTTACTGAGCGGGTGGCGCAACATTAAAAATTCGCATGCCTTTGGGACATTTTTTGGTGTTCAATTCGGGGAAAGGCGTGAATTTACGTGAATCCGCATCGCATAATTAATTATATGAGAGGAAAAACAAATGCACAACTTCTTGAAATCGCGTTATCTCGGTCACTTTTAAAACAAACATTTTCCACGATTTTTTTTTTTTTTTTTTTCCTTTTGGATCGCAAACTAAAAACAGAATTCAGCTATAATGAAAAAAAAAAAAAGATGTGCTTGATTGGATTAAATCTACTAAATTAAAAAGCAAAGAAAAACGGTAAATGAAAAATTGATAGTTCTATGAATTGCGTAAGATACTTTTCGGAATGTAAGTTTCATTTCAGGAATATTAAAATGGTATTTGAATAAATATGAAGTTAAATATATTCAAATTCATGATATTCACGGAATAAAGGAGAAACCGACTTGAGTATAACAACAATACAACTAAAATGCAGTAAAAGAAAAATAACTGGCTGTTTTGTTCCAATTTCCTTACTATGCATCTTTTATTTAGCTTAACAATTTCTCACATTTATTTGAAAAATGTTCAGTATATTTAGGAAATGTAATTATCAATAGACAAACTGATAAAGTTGAAACAAGGACAGAGGTCAAATTATTCACTACAAGTCCCTTCAGGCAACTAGCTGATTCGCCAAGAATATTGAGTATAGTTCATTTCAGAGAAATCGTTTAGATATAAATTTATGTCCTTGATCATGCTAAATTAATTGTGCTATTTTAATTGTTTTACATGCGTTCTCTTTACAGAATACACTAACTTTTCTAATGGGAACAGTCCCATAGTATCATAAAGATAATGAAAATATATGATCTCTATGGATTATATGATTACATTTAGATAAATTCATATGATTTGTGATTTATATGATTAAATTTAGATAGATTCGTGTTATCTATCTAAATTTTGCGATTATGGTTGACGAAATGATGAAAACGATTTGAATTTCAAAATAAAATATTCAAAATAATCTATTCCTCGAAATTAAACAAAAAAATATTTTAAAAAATGGCCAAAATCTAGAGGAAATTCGCACGTTTATAAAATATCATAGCCCTTAAAAATATAATTTTTATATTTTGAAGCGTTGTAAAAGGCGTATTTTTGTGCTATAATTTTTCAGATTTTATCGTCGGAAAACACGAAAATTCAGATTAATTTTTAATTAATTAAAAAATTTTAAAAATTGCTTCGACATGCACATTTCCATTCTCCAAAATATATGTGCCAATTTTGATAGCTGTATGTCAAATGGTCTGGCCTGTAGAGTCGAACACACACACACACATGCACAAGCCACGCACGCACCACAAGCAATTTCATCTTTATTATTAGCAAAGATAGGAAGAAAGTACTTCTTATTGGTATTCATTGGTCACAAATGTAAATTTTATTTCCAATTTTTTTTAAAATTTAAAACTCATAAAGCCATCTAATATCCGAAGACGCAATAAAAATCGAATAATACATAAATGTAAATAGTTAAATTATAATATTTTTATTTAGGAAATCTCCCTATACAGGATTGACTTAATTGAAATAGTAATATATTATAAATTCACTAATAAAACACACTTAAAAACCTATCTAATACAAAATATCAATGTGGAATAATCATAAGTATTTAGTGACTACTCTCCTAATTCCTTTGAAATTTAATAAGTCTTTTTAATTATAAAAAGATGAAAAACAGGAGCAGGAAAAAGTACTGATTTGAATAGTGCCCAATAGCTTCGAACATGTCAATACTCCCCGCAACCACCGAAAAAAATTCTTTTAATATGTCACAAAAAATATGAAGAGAAATTTTTCTTTAAAGATTAATAAGAAGAAATTTTCATGTTTGCAATGTAAAATTTCTCTAACAAGCTTTAAAATCTCTTTAGTCCTTTACAAAGCTTTTAAAAGTAAATTGTTCTAAAATATAAAGAAATTTAAAAGCAGTTTGAGATTCATTTAATCTTCAAAACTTGTTTTTATTAGTCATATTCCAGTTACAATTAACGAAAATATTAAAGAAATTCAAACTTTAGAAATCTTGAAAACGGACTTTTTAAATAATATAAATAAATTAGATTAAAAATATCTTCTTATCTTGTACTGAAAGCGAACAACTTGGAATTAAATAATTATTCCAATTTCAATATTTTGCTTTAATTTTACTTACATGGTAGTTTTCGAGAATAAAAATAGATGTCCATTACAAAATATCCTTGAAGAAAGCATCGATCCAACTATAAACCCATGATTCGGTTTGTTTTCCTATTCGTTATCGATAATTTCATATCTAGTAAAACAAATAATAATTTTTAATTTTGATGACATAATCTTGTTGCACTACTTTTTAAAAACGAGATGTCCAAGAGGAGTAAAAATAAGTTAATAGCTAATCATATTTATATAGTATTATTTAATTCCGATTCTACCAGCATTTATTAAAAACAATTCTTGTATTAGCTTTATATGACATGTAAAGAAACGATTTTAGTCGCCAAAAAATTAGCCTTTCAGATTTTGACGAATTTCTACATTTTAGATATCCTTAATTTTGAAAATGCAAGCACGCACGCACGCACGCACGCACGCACGCACGCACGCACGCACGCACACACACACACACACACACACACACACACACACACACACACACACACACACACACACACAGAGACAGAGACAGAGACAGAGACAGAGAGAGAGAGAGAGAGAGAGAGAGACAGAGACAGAGACAGAGACAGAGACAGAGACAGAGACAGAGAGAGACTTTAGATCAAGTTTGTACATTTCTGCTAAATTTTGAATGAAATCCGCAAACTGTCGGTCTTTTCGAGCACAAATGAACACAATAACTGTAAGAATATAAAGAACTAGATGGATAAAATTTAATATAAGACTTTAGTATCTGAAGTATCGCATATTAACTTTTGAATATAATCTCCCCATGGATTGATCATCATTCGACCAGTTCATTTACATGTTTATAAAATAACTAAAAAATCTTATTTAGACAAATAAAATTAGAATAAAAAAGTGATGCTCGGTTTTCTCCACTCTACTACAAAACACAAAGTGACCATGTGCAGGACTCTAAAAATAAAGATATCAGCAAATAACCTTCACAGTTTTATTCAAGGTGGGAAGGAAAGGGATAACACATTTATCAGAGAGTATGTGAGGAAACTCCTTTTGGTTTGATTTTGTAAACGTAAACCAAATTTTTAAAAATCCACTGTATTTGAACTTTAAAAAAAAGATATGAGCTGTAGACAATGATTCAGAGGAGAAATTTAATTTAACTCGTTAATTCCATTTACTATTAATAATTTTAAAAATGTAAATAACATTTTGGGAGCAGTATTATTTCTCCATCTCGATCATATTTATTTTAGACAAGTAACATGTACACCACTATTTCAACTCAATGGCACCTGGGACGTCTAGACCCATCTGTTTCCCTCTTTTCACTGTCCCGTTGATGAAAATTAAGAATTCAAACTTTTAAAATTCAGTATATCTCTAAAAGTATGCGGCTTCCTTAAAAAAAAGATGCTATTTGTGGAATTTTTAACCAGCAGTTTTTCCTAGAGGAGAAAATTTGGGTAGGAATATCACTAATCTAATTTCATTTTTCATTTATTTTTCGAAATAATTTTTTTTTATTATTTCATCTATTCAGTATCTTTTACTTCTGATAATTTTATTTTTTTAGTTAATCATCGAAAATTTATCTTTGTTCTGTTTAGTTTGAATTATTTAGATCTTTTTGGCATGTAAAATTAAAAACAATGTATGCAAAAATCACAAATTGTGGCTATAATGATATGAAAACAAAAATTATATTCAAACTCGATAGTTCTTAACTAAAATATTTATGAAGAGCCATTTTAAAAAGCATTTTTGCCATATGAAAATTTCTGGGGCATTCAATTGCATAAGATGATAGTGTTCCTTTTCGTAGAAATATACTCTGTAGGTTATAATTTTGATTATAATTTTTTATAGTTTTATTTCATTTCATATTTTTAACTTGTAGTTTTAAATTAATTAGTTACAATTGTTACAACACAGTATGTTAAACATACAACTTAAAATATGTAATGAAGCAAGATTTAAAAACTATTTATCTTACGATCAAATGTGAAAACAGAGGAATTGTGAAAGGAAACGAATTAATGTTTTTTCTTTAATTAATTAATTTTGATATCAGATTGCTCTTTCCTTTAAAGCATTCATTAGTACGGATATTAGAAACAATGTTCATTTATAATAAAAAGTTCAGTTGCCTCTACTAAAAATAACTTCTATAGGCCAGACTATTTGATCTACAGCTATCTTATTAGAATCTTATATGCCTTGGAGATTGAAAATGTGCATCTTAGAAGGTTTTTTTAAATTGATATTAGAATTTTATTTAATTAAAACTTAAACGAAGTTTTGGTATTTTTTCGCAATAATTTCAGAGCATATTATTGCATGAAAATGCAATTTTCATGAAAGTGCAAATTTTTCTTATAATTTGATGATTTTTTAATTTTTTATGACTTCCAACAATACATTACATTGTTACTCTGGGATTCAAATTGTTTCCATTGTTTCTTCCAGTATTTAATCTCACGATGTTCTTCTTTGATGAAAATTAAAGAAGAAGAATTCTATTTAATACTTGTGTAGTTTAATAAATTAATCAAAAAATGACTTTGCAAAACCACGAACATTATAAGATAAATGAAGCCAACCTTAATGTTTAGCATTATAATATTATGGGACTCGTTTGTATTAAAGAGATTCATGTATATTATAAACAAAACACGTGTAAGATAATTAAAATAACTCTTTTTTAATGTGTGACAGTTGGGCGGAATATGGATATGAAATTATATCTAAACGAATTAAAGTGGAACAACTGATTGCCAAAAGCGTCTAGTATGTAATATGAATACAACAAAGATTCGACCTGAACATTTCAGATGTAATTAATAGTATTGTTTACTGTTTCATTTTATATTAATGAAAACGGAAAATTATTTAGGAAAAAAGGATAGTTCTAACAACCTTATTAATTTATTGAATAACTCTTTTTGTTTCTAAATCAATGAACATTCGAAAACATTATCTGAGAAATCTGTGCAATCATTCAATATTTTAAATTCTCTGGTTTCAATAATGCGTGAATGAACGCTGTAATTTAACTTAATAATTAATAGTTTAGCTTCATAAATTTAACTTCATAAATTAAAGAGGCAATACCGATGATAATATTATGCGCAAAATAAGCCATAGAGTACAATGAAAAAATTTATACTACCTTTCCACTCCTAATAAAAATATTTCCTAAATGCAGGCCTTAACATTAAGAATGATAAAATTTTCCATTATATTCAGAAACATTCAGCTGAAAAAAGGAAAGGGAGGAAAAAGGGACTCTTTTGTAATTTTTAAAAAAAATTCACGTGTCTTATTTAAATTTAACTGTTCCTCTCCGCATGCAATTTCTATCAATTTTAATTCTTCTTATTTTTTTAAAATTCAAAACTGAGTTTTTAAAAGTTATTTGGATTCTTCGACAGATTTTGATATGCCTTTAAAATATGAAACATTTAGCGCTTCCTTCTGCTACTCGCATTTTTTGAAATAAACTTTCTTGCCATGGTCACAAGATTTTTACAGTTAAATGTCTAGAGGAGAGCAAAATCGGTGAAAAATGCGTCTGGGCACTTCTCTTGATCGGTGGCGTTTCGTAATAAGTCCGCTCCTCTCATCCAATCTGTCACTAAAAGCTCTTACGGCTATTTTTTCCCCCTTTCTTGTTACTGATAGCGGTGTATGAGCAAAAGCGGAAGAAACTTTGGGCGTCTCAGTAATACCGACCATGAATCAAAATTTTTATTTACACAGCTTCCAGGCTACTAAATTATGCGTAATCTCTTCCAGTCCCCAACTTGTCAGTCTCGAGACAGAACCTTCGATTTATAAACTAATCACAACGATTAGCTGCAACAGCACTTATTCACAAGTGTTTATTCTCCTGAATTCTGGAAATTCTATCGTAGCAGTTAAGCATTATCAACCCTTAAATCTCTTAGGTATATAGAAAATGAGAGCTTAGGTATATTATGATTCAGAAGCAGGAAAAGCTAAATTAAAATTTAAAAAAGTTCTTCTGGAAAGCATAAGTTTGAGCACTTCTTTAATTTATAATAGCTTTTTATTTTTCTGCTAAGGTAAAGAAGAAGCAAAAGACAAATTTCAACAAGGAACTTTTTCCAGTATATTTACTAATAAATTTATAATTTTATAGGAATTCTTTGAGAAATGTCTTTTATTTTGACTTTTGTATGTTTGGATTCATTTAACTACCCATTGTATAATTTCTTAGGAGTACAAATCGAACATTTAATGTTTCCCTCCATTTGATAGTTTATTTGTTTCGGTCTTTATATAAATTTTATTAATAATTGGTTGTTTTAGGTTACCAGCTGGTTTGCTGGGAATATTGGCTATATTTGATTTCAGATAAATCATTATAACTTCATGTCCAAACTTCCACCAAAATGTTTGGTGCTAAAGCCGTGTCATTTTAACTATCTTTATTAAGCTCTGTTTATAGCGTGCATGAATGGATCCCTTTCTACTATAAAAGTAAAGCAGACAGTCCTATAAAATCATAGTGGTATTAAAAACGCACACACACATATAAACAAAACACTTATCTTTTAAATTTCGCGATACTCTAACTACTTTTTTATTTCCCTTGTAAACTACAAGATATTAGTTAAAATCCTCCTTTAGTTTTCAATAATGTGAAAAAATCATGAGATTAAATAAATAAAACAATGAAAAAGCTTTGAATTTCAGGTTAACAATGCAATCTGTTATTGGAATCTATTTTTACAAAGGAGTAGACGATAGATTCAGGAAAAATTTTAAATTCACTCCAAAGATCAATATGTCGTAATTATTGTTTGCCAATGGTATACATGTTCCTAAACAAATGATCGAAATACTATGCGAGTTGAAAGGATTAACATCTTTATTAGAAAGTATGGAGAAAGTATTGATCCAACAGGTCTGGCTTGTAGAGTATCAACACATTCACGCGCCCTCGCGCACACATATCTTTATTAGTAGAAGAGATGGACTTAACGAAATGAAAAGTCTCTATGAAGGTGATTGTAATTCGATTGCAGTGGTATGTGTTTGGTCTATTCTAATAACTGATGTCATTGCAGGTAATGTTACACTTAAAACGTCTGTAGTAGATGGAAAGATGAAACTACTTTCTTTCTGCTTTTCAGTCGGGTTGAAGGAGTATTGTTTTCCGGAGTGTGCGTAAGAGGGAGCATTTTTCTTAATCCTTTTTCGTTCCTCAGAACCAATGGATCATAGAATGAACAGAAGGTGATATTGCTCTTTTTATCCTCGGGGAAAAGATTTTGCTAATTTTTGTTTGAATCCTTAGAAAGACGTGATATTTTTTGGTTGTTATTTCTCACAAATCAGAGGAACTACTAGAGATGTGCCTTAGTGTTGTCTTTCGAAGTTTCTTTAGTTTTGAATTGTGAATAAGTACTGTCATTTCCCAAAAGGAGGCTGAGTAAGTGCTTAAAGATTTTATGATGGTTTTGTAAATGAGAATTGTTGTTAATTTGGTATTTTCTTCTAGATTGGTCGAGTCATGCATCTGCTACTTTAACGATTTTTTTTTGTATTATTTCAACAACATGCATTTAGTCTTTGGTCTAGGTTTATTCCTAGATATTTGATTTCGCGTTGTCAACTTGTAGTAGAGTAATTATGTCAGTTACAAAAACATTTCGCTTTCTAAGAAAGAAATATTTGCAGAGCATGAAAAAAATGTAGACCTGAAAAGGTCTTAGTTTATGATAGAAAATAGATTTGTGTTTAACTGTGAGTTAAATTTTTTGAAACCAAAATTAATTTATCCGCTTCTGTTTGGAAACAAGGATATATTACCATCAACACAAACGAGAATATGATCTAAATGGCTCTTATTCGTTTTATATTTTCCAAAGATGAAATGTTTCATTTATATAGGAAATTCTAAGCTATGAAATGTTTATTTCTTCTGATCTCGTTATAAAATTAAGAAAAGCAGAATTCAGAATGATCCAAGTTATGTATTAAGCAAATAAAACAGTGCATCCACCAAGAATGATTAATTTTTTTTTAATAAAAAACGATTGTGGCATTTGATTCTGCATGAGTTATAGGGAATCCGTTATTCAAAAATATGTATTAATAAATATACCATATTTCTTTAATAATTTTTTTTTTGCTGATTTATTCTATTTTTACATGTCATCATTTGTATTATGCGAAGTTTTTTCGATTATTACTCTCATCAGATTAAATTCACATTTTCAAGTAATACATTTTTTGTTTTGTTCTTTTGTAATTGATTGGTGGGCCATCTCAAGAGTTTCCTTGAAACCGCTGGATTTTTTTGTTCGTGACGTCAGTGTTATATTTTGATACCAGAGGTCTTTCCCATCTGCAGGCCTTTGGAGAAGCCAGAGCAAAGACAAGCAATGCATTCACGATAGGAGGAAAAACATTTCATAATTAGCCCCTTCACCATATCCTAGTTTTCTATCTATACACCGGTTTCAGGCCAAAACTCTCTAGAAATGTGCAAGCGAGGTGCTTTGCTCCTGCTGTCATCGCAAGACTTCAGGTAGATACTCGATGAGATGTCCGTCGTGTCACGTGGATGCCTTTGATGAATGGCGGGGAAGAACAACTCACTGTTGGGCACCTCATTAGAATGAGATCTCACAAGGCGTCCATTTATGAGACAAGCCAAGAAGGGGGATGGTTGGTGTTCCCTTATAGAAAACGACACAGGGACGGGTTTGTTCTATTTTTTGGTGTGTGTGGCGGTCTCTTTTGAGACGTTTAGACTGTGGCTCTGGGGATGCAAGAACGCTTCTATGGTGAGGGCATGTTCACGCTCCAGAAGTTTGCTGGTTGGATAAAATTCGTGGAGCAACTCGTCGCGTGTCTTCGGATAATCTATTCTGGAGGACTGTGGAAATCTGCGAACATACTTTGATTTTGATGGCGGTTTTCCCTCCCCCCCCCTTCTCCCAGTTCTTCGCATTGTTGCAAATAAATTTAAAATACGCGTCTGTTTCGACGCACTTGGCACTTGGTTAAAGATAAAAATGCACGGAGCATTTCGGGTGAAAGCTTGATGTGAGGGTTCATCAAGTCATTAATTTTCTTCAGGAGCAGCAATTAGTGTATAGAACATGATGGATTTTCGGTTTGGTGCTATTTCAGGTTCGCTCACTGTTTTAAAGAGGTTTCAAAAGAATCTTTGCACTAAGATAATTAAACAGCGAAAAAAGTTAGGATTGCAGTGTGGTCTGAAATAGTCTTTCGGAGGTCTTTTTTAACATGTATAAAAAATGAAGTTATATAAACATTCGTTTCGCAGTCATAAAAAATATGCTTTTGTGGTAATAGAACAGTTTTGCCATATTGCATGAAGCAATTTTGTAGAGGTTTTTCATAACAGTACACGAAATTAAGGACGAAATAGGTTTAAAAAACAATTATATGACATTTTTCTAATTTCAGCTAACTTCCATTCATAGAATGCGAATAACTTAAATTAGTGCTATTGTCTTTCAATTCTCAAAAGAAATATTGATTACATTGTGATTTTTCATTTAATGTCTAAGAATTTTATTGCACTCGATATAGAGAATAGAATATCCCTATTAATTAGTTATCATAATTAAAAATAACAGAAAAAGTAGAGTTTTTTCGTTTGCAAATAAAAATTAAAGTATTTGTGTTTAAACGTAATTTTTGATCTGAAAATTTTTAACTTTCTGTTAAATATTTTATAATGAATAATAAAAAAAAGAATAAACAAATATTACTATTGAAAATCAAAAATAAACTAACTTTTTTAAAATCTGGATTGCACAACCTTTTTTTTTTTAATGACATAAACCATATTGCATATTATTTTACTGTATTTTATTTGTTCCATATATTTCTTAAAAAAAGGAAATATTGTGGAAATGATATGAAAATAAGAAAAATAGCCCTTTCTAGCTTCATTTAGTGTTTCTAGGGGGGGGGGATCTGAATTGTTTTTTAAGTTAAGAAAGTTTAAGAAGGAAGATCAAGACCTTTATATTTAAGTTATAAAAGAGTATCAGTGCTTCATGTATTAGAATGGCGTTCTTGAAAACGATAAATATACCATGAGCCTTACTCACCAAAAGTAAAGAAATTTTAAGTGAAACGGCGTAATGCTTTCTTTTATATTTACTAATTTGTAAAATTATTTGCCAAAACATTATTTCTAACCTTTTTTTACAGGAAGGAAATTTCATTGCTTTTGATCAGTGTTAAATTTCTATAGTTTTTATGGATGATTCTACATTTCGAAATATTTTCATTTTAAAATGTATAATGTTTACAAGAACTTGATCTGAAGTTTTAAGAAACAAAATATGAGCACCAAATCAAAAGTGGGGAACAAACGAGTCGCATTGCACTTACTAAGAAGTCATTAAAATTGTGAGCAAACTTACCATCACGGAATTTTTTTTTATTGCCCGTTTTATTGACATAACCTTATGCTAAAATTGGCCCTATTCAAATAGGTGCAAAAAATTCTTTAGGTATCATTCAAAGTCTCCTTTCGTCAACCTCTTTTCTGTTACCGAATTTATTTCTCGAGGAAAAAAAAGTGTCTTAAGGAATTCGTTAACAGGAAATCATATAGGATAATAGAAAAACAGCAGAAAGTTGCCTAGGGATATACCTAATTTAGGAAAGCGAGATCCTTACTCTTCATATCTGAGAAACTAAATCCGAACTAGCAATTTAGGAAGACATAATTCGTAAGCCCGTCCTCATAAAAGGGGGATAAAAAATAACGCAATAAAGACCGAAGGAGAAGGCGGCTCTATTAAAAAAAGAAAAATCACCCCATTTGTCAGCACGGTCTTGTGTCATGTTGGTGGCTCTTTTAAATCTTCCCATCCTTGTTTTTCAGCACGGTTTCAAACCGAAGGCGGATGAAGAAGGGTCGGAGAATAATGGGATAGAAACTGAAGGGGGGGGGGATTCCAGCTTAACATAAATTTAAAAATTAACGTGCGGTTTACAGAAATACAAAGATTTAAACTTGCACTGCAATTTGTTTCTTTAAGAATCTTTTATGCAATGAACTTAAAAATCTCAATTTTAAAAAATGATATTAAATTCACTTTTAAACTGAGAATTAATTTCAAAGATCTCTAGTCAAAAAAAAATTTTTGGCACTTCTTAAGAGAAAAAAAGTTATCTTTCAGAATTTCTACTACTAATAAAAATGAATGTTTGTGTGTTGACGCTCTACAGGCGAACCGCTTGATCTAGAAATATGAAATTTGGTTTAGATATAGTTCGAAGTGGAAGGTATGTGTACCTCAGAGCTCTTTTTTAAAATTTTAGAAAATTAAAAAAATAAGTTAAATTTTGATATTTTTCCACGATAACTTCTGAAAATATTCCTGCACAAAAATGATTTTTAAAACTTTTCAAAGTATAGAGAATTATCTTTTAAATTATTCTAATTTAGTTATTGGAAAGCTAATTTTTAAATTATACTTCAAAGCAATATTTTCATTGCTTGACTTTAACGAAACCAAAATCATTTTCATTGTTTCATCAAATATTTGATAGCATACTTTTTTTCCATTGTTGAAAGTTAAAAAAAGGATCTTGTTTAATATCTATATTGTTTAGAGGAGAATAAAAATGTGAAGTTATGATACTGCTAAATTTAGAAGATACATAAACCGGACATAGCAGTGCTATGATGTCATGGAACTGATCTCCATTAGAAAGGTTTATATGTACAATAAATAAAACATATATAAGACTATTAAAATGACATGATTTTAATGCTTGAAAATTTGATGGATCTGAAATTTTATCTAAAAGATTTAACAGAAATTAAATACAACCAATGGGATCGAAAAACTAGACCAGCTGATCGCCAAAGGCAACTAGTTTTAAAATAATAGAAACAAATTACTTATCTTATATATAAGAAGTATCATCTTATTCAAAACAATGGAAAAATTAAGAAATTATTAAAAGAATGCTGTCATTGATTTTTGAATAATGTTACATGTAATCAATGTATTGATATTAAATCTATTTATTCACCGGTGCAGTAGTTACTTCTGTTTAAAAGAGAGATTAGCACAGAGAAGTTTTGATTCTTATACAGTTAATTTCTACCAATAGCGTGACACCACTCACTACTCCTTACTTTTCAACTTTAATTAAATTATATTATCTGACAAAATGTGTCTTCGGTTGTAACAAAATTCTTTATCAACAATTTTTTTGTTATTGCTGGAGGAATACCAATTGAATATACAGAATCTGATATTTACACTTCTTCAGCTTTGCAAATCTGGGTATTTTAAATGCGGATTCATGGACATATGAGTCGCGAGACCGAACAGAGAATGCTAGTATTAGGAATTTTTAATTTCAATTGGCTCTCTAATTTCCCTTAAATAAAAATTAGAAAGCCTTTTATTTCCAGTGTTTTTTAAATTTTTCAAGAAAGTATAATATCTTTGTTTGTGATGAATTATTATTTCATTTTTCTATTTAATTTTCATATTTATGTGTATATTTAACATCGCGAAAAAAAGTGTTCACCGTGGATGTTGTCCTAGAAATTTTTGCAGGCAAAATGGGTAATAAAGATAAAAAAAAATCCGACTAAACTGGAGCTTAGAATAGAAGGGATGCAATTGGAAAAAAAATGGAAAGTGTTGTTTTTATTACAATGATTTCCATAATTAATTATTAAGAAGATTTAACTAAATTACCTTAATATTTCATTTTTCAATAAGCTCTGCAGAATTAAGCTGGTGCTATTCTCACAGTGAAGCCAAAAACAATAATTTATATTAATGAGGAAAAATTGTATAGGATATGATATTCTAATGAGTGTTTTCTACATTGAATATAATAAGAATTATTAAATTAATTATTATTATTAATTACTAAATGAATAATGCTTTTGTTTAGAGCATGAGAAGATATCTTTATGACAGGTAATGAAATATTCTCTTTCAAATTAGTTTTTATTCTTGTTTCGTGTATACCTAAATGAGGATCTAACTGACTATGTTAGCGTATATGCACAAAAATTTACTCTTTATTCCCATCTCTTAATTATATTTTTCTTCTGCCTGAGGATTTATTTTTACCATAATCGCTTCCTTTGTTTCACACTCATGAGAAAATATCTCATCAAACTAAATGCGCGTCCGTAGGTAATTTCTGGAGTGATTTGATAATGATATGAAATTTACTATTATTAGAAACTAACGATACCATCAGAAATTAATTATTCTTGCTTGCACTTTATTCCATTAGTGGAAGTGTCTATCAATAATTAATAAAATTTTTGAAAGATTGAGTTAGAATTCTAATGCGCAAGAATTTTTTGCGAATGTCTTTCCGTTGTGATTATCATGCATTAAAAAATGCATAAATTTACAAATGATGGCGTTTTCGAATTTACTTGATAGAAACAAATGTAATGTTGTATAAAATGCAAAATGTAAGGTATATTAACTATACGAGCGTAAATTTCCCATATTTCTGAATTAATAATTACAGTACATTTTTAAAAAATTAATGATTTTCATTATCATGGCATCATATACGGACTTCATTGTTAATGTTTGTTAAATTTTTTTTGGAAAATAAAAATAATTAATTAGTCTGTCGCGACATCACTATAATTCATAATCCTCTATTGTAATATAAAATTTCTTCAGCATTAATCGATCTATAAAATATTTTATGGATTTAATTTTATTTATTGAAATCTAGAGAGTAATCACATATTAAAAATATACAAAAGTAATAAAAGAGAAACTTGTTCAGTTAAGAATATTGACTAAGCTGATTTGAACATAAACAGCTTAGATTTTAATTAATTATTTAAAATTTACTGATTGATTTTTACCATAATTGCGGTAATTTCGAAAAGATTCATAACAATTATTGTTCCTTTACAGTATAATAAAATGTATGATTTCTTCTCTTATAACACAAATATAGATTAACTGCTTTTGAAAAATCATCAAATGGTCTTATTCTCTTATTAAAGATAAAATTAGTTATGAAGCTTCTGAAAGATACTTTAATTTCATTAACGAAGAATTATCTTTTTTATTGTAGCTGTAAGGAAAAAAATCTTTAAGTCCTACATATACTTAAATACTAAAATTTAAAAAAAACTCGCAGACGCTGTGGGAAGGGTAAGCACATATCTTTAAATTTGCCTTTGGAAACAATGTTTTTTGTCACAAATACACATTGTAATATCAGTATAAATTAAGAGAAAAAGGGATTTCGGATTTTGTTGATAAAAAGTACAAGATTTCAGACATTTTAATTGATAATTCTTCATTTTTTATCATATTTATCTAATTAATGGATGGCATAATCTTCGTATAATAAGATATTAATTTGTAAATAATTTCCCCAAAGTAAATGAAACATTTTTTTCTGAAGTTTGGAATTTTGAAACTATTGCTATTGAATAATCATAAGATTAGTTGATTAAGTTTTATTAGTTCAAGGGCCAGATATGGATAAACTATTCTAAACACTCTTTACAAATTTTTAATGTTCCTTTGTAAAAAATAGGTTTCGTTCGAGTAATTAATCTGGCGTTAAATGAAATACTGTAGCTTACTTTTTTTGTTATGATTACGCAATTTTTTCGTCTAAAATTGTTACGCAAGAACTCATTCATTCTACTCTATGTGAGGTTAATTTTAACATTTCCTCTAAAACTAAGAAAAAGAAAACGCTTGTGGGGCAGAAAAGAGAGAAAAAAAATTCTATATCCTTTCCCATATCTCAAAGAAAACTAAAATAAAAATGCTAATGTTAAAAAAAAAAAAAAAGGTCCATCTGACCTTGCAAAGCTACGCGGCTCTTGTCAAACATAGCCCCACTGCTGAGTCGGGGGGAAGCGGGGAGAAGCCATGCGGCGGTCCTCTCTGCCTCCCACGGCACAGACCGAGTCCACATCTTCGCTAAATGCGGGCCTCATGGCGCTCGCCGACAAAGACATCTCTTTGTCGGAGCGAGGGGGTAATTAATTCGGCATTAATGTTCGGTCTTCTTGTCGTGAGGACCCGGAACTGGTGCTTGGGACATAAATATTCATGTTCTGCTGTTATTAGTCTCTTGTCCAGGTGGGTGGAGGCTTCGGGCAGCGATGAATCACAAGCTCCGTTTCAGTCTGCTCACTTCTTTTCATTTAAGTCTATTTGAGATTCCAAAACCTAATTTAATTTGTTGATGTTTAGCGAACGACACCTTTAATTTAGTTTCAGAAGCTGAAATTGGAACTTTTACATAACCTCCCCCCCCCCTCCTTTTTCTTTCTATTAGAGAAGGAGAAGCGAATGCTTGGCAAGTGATATTTAAGTGAAATTGAAGCCATGGACTATTTGATATAATTAGTCATTAAAATTTTATAATAGAATCTAAATCTTAATTGAATAAGAAATTGGCATTATTGTTAGTGAAAAACGTGTAATAGTTATTCATTTGTCTGTATTATATATTTTCCTTTTAAATAGAAGCAGAATCTCGCTCAAATCGCCATAATTTGAGATAGGTTGAGTTGAAATCTTTTGTTTGAAGTTTTTTATTGAAAACTTAAAATTAGTCAATACCTCCAACAAGTAACTCCCAATTCTAATTCTAAGTGGCTTCTATAACTAAAATTAAAATGTTCTGTAGTTCCACAGACTTCAATAGTCTCTACTTATATTTAGGGTGAGAAAACGTACATTGACACCATCACTCAAATAAATATGAAACAAAAAGATACAATTTTTTCATTATAATAAACAGAGACATCTGAATCTTGATTTGTGACTTCTCCGTTTGAGTAAGAAGATTTTCTAATGTGAAAATGTGTTCTGGTATTTTTGGCGAATATATATTATACCATTCTAGTCTATTATCTGAGTTATATTAGATATTTATCTGATGCAAGTCTATCAAAATATGAATAAAAAATAAAGAGATTAGCAGTAACTTTATAGCATTACTGATACTTATGTGAAGTGGAATGCATTTAGACATAATTATGTTATAGGAAACTTATTACCATTTAATGGATTTCAGATTCATTATTTTAAAATGCATGTAGTGTATAAAGTGTAGGTAACTTGCCGTTTGAAGTTGAGCATACATGCAAAGTACCACTAACTTCGCAATAATTTATTTTGAAATCAAGTGACATTTGAATGTTTTATTATGTTTTGAAAAACTTGCTACATTTTAAAGTGAGTAACAGGAAATTAGACGTTTATAGTACAGAAAAATAAAAGTATCGGAATAAGATTAGCGAAAAGGTATAGAATCTTTTTATAACTGCAGTTAAATTATTAATGTTAATAAAGGAAGTCTTTTGTCAAGATTTTGAGGCGGAGTTTCTTACATTGTGAACCAAGAAATGTTTATTTCATGAAATTATTTACATGCTTCTTTTGTATTTTTCATTTTGTTTCAAAAAATAATCTTGTCTTAAAAATTTCTATTTTAAACTGAAATTCTTTTTTTTTTTTTTTTTGTAATCTCTTTTTTTTTTTGAATCTCTTTTTCTAATATTTCAACTTTAAGATAGCGGAGAAATTTTTCTAACGTACATGGGATTCGAAAATTTATCCGCTTGAGTTTAGTTTAGTTTTAGTTATATTAACGTCCCATTTTAAAGCAACACTAGGACTATTTTGGGACTTATCCACTTAAAAAAATGCATATAGTGGGGAAAAGTTTCAGTCTTCTTAGAGTAAGCTTATATTTGTCTTCTCATGATGCTCTCTCTGTTTTATAGAAAATAAAACAGAGAGAGGATTAGAAAAGGGATCATCTAAGAATTACTCTCACCCTGCCGAAGCGCCAAAGTAAACTGAATGACTGCCGTCGTTATACAAAAAGTCCATTACTGGCTGCAGTATAATCCCTTTCATAGGAGGCACATCCCGCCACTGAAATGGAAGTAACTCGCCCCATAACAACGCTGAATCAATTGAAACCAACCATTTGAACACCCTTTGGAAAACATGAGAAAAGTAACTTTCAATTAAAATGCTTAAATTGTCATTTTCTTCTGAACCTGCATGATAAATACAGTTTAAATCTTCGATAATATATTTACCTTCTACGATTAAATTTTTAACTGAACACTTATAATTTTTTTAAGAATTACCTATTTAAAAGACTATTAATGAACCGCAGCATTTTTTTTAATTGTAAGTATTAAAATTAATAGATTCAAATTAACAATTCAAAAGATTTAAATTAATAAATAATAATTTATTATTCATGCTTACGATTTTTTTAAATATGAAGAAGTAAATGATTTATATTTTATATTTAAATTAAGTAGCTCTTTAAGTAAAGTCAAGTGTTACATAAAAAATTTAAAATAGATTAGTGTAGAGAAAACTGCTCTTAAGTATCTTTTTAAGCAGGGAATCAAATAGGTAAATAAATCTTGAATATTCAAATCTGTAACGAATGAAAGTGCACAAAAGAGTTACTGCGTAAAAAAATTCTCATAAATAATATGCTTCAGACTATTCAAATCAAGCAAATACAAAGAAGGTGAAGAGACCAGATTAAAAGTGAAACAATGTATACGTTGTTGACGAGTCTCAATGCTTTCACAATAGACGACAAACTTTGTTTTTACATCTGTGAAAATATATGAAACGATGCTTTCACGATGCTCATTATTTTCCATGCTTGATTAAAAACGGTACCGCTTATACATCACAAACTCACAAGCATTTTGGTACGAAACTGTGAATAAGATATTTTTCGAACCTTTAAAGTAGAGATCACCCACGACGCTATGTATATTGTGACCGGTTCCTAAGCGAAATTCGTGATGCAGATCATTGCATCCACTTCATTTTAAGTCCCGCAAATAAAGGGTGATTAAAATACAACATTTGAATCCGAAATGGCATAAAAAGAATTTTTATCACTAATAATATGAAATTATCCTTCTTAAAAGGATTGATTGTAAAAGAGGCCCTATCATTGAGACCGGTTATGTCTAGCTAATGAGCATTTAATAAGATTTTGCTCCTTTCTTTCCTTTTTTACGATACATTTCATTTCATGTTTTGTTTAATTGCAATTTCCTTCCGCTGAATAAGACAATAAAATTAACTTTAATACACTTTTCTTTATTTTACGTTCCCAAGTTTCTCATTTCTACAATATTTGGGACCAACAGTTTCACAAAAGGAGTTTAGATAAACGACTCTCTAAAGAATAGAAACTATTCTTTTTAAAACTTTCAGTTCCTTTTTTTTACTTCGGTAATGGCTAAATGTCTTTTTATAGCACGTAATATTATGTCAAAACTATGGGAAGGAGATAAATTAGTTTGCAATGAAGGCCGAAAATTAAATTCTCCTTGTTTATGTTTATGCCTTGGTTTTAATGTAAAACACATCATACAGACGGGTCAACTATTTGAAAATGTCTCATACGAGTTTGGGAAACATTTACTTTATTGGCTATAGTAGTAGCGTATTTGAAATGTCAAAAATGAACTAAAATAGCTTCTAAATATTTTGGGAAAACTGTACTGATGACAATTAACCTTAAGTTTATTAATTTTCATAGAAATGATAAAGAAACCGGATAAAAAATTTTTTAAAAAAAGGTTAGTGGTTTAAAGATCAGAAATTTAAATTTAATATCTCGAAATGAAATTTGCGGCATTGAACATAATATATATATTTGTTTATTTTTTTTAATCAAGGTATATTTGTTAGCTTAAAGACTCTGTGTTTTATTCTTGTTAGGTTTGTTCTTATATAAATTTCAGAAATTTGTTCGTAATAGTGAAGAAAGCAGTAACGTACTCAAAAAATATATTTAAAATCATTGTAACGCGTCGTATGTTTAAAAGAAATTATTATAGAATTTATGAAAGCCAAAGCTGCAAATTATATTTAAACGCTTATTATATATAATTAAAAAATTGTACAGTGATAAAACTGACATCATTGAAAAGTTTTTTTTTTTAATTTAAAAATAGTTTTTATGCAGAAATATGCCCCAAAGTATTTGAGAAAAATTATCTATATAATTAATTCAACAATTCAGTTTTATTGAAGACAGATATAGTTTATTATATGCAGGATATCCAATCTAATCAGAATGCAGGAGTTAATTCTTAACTTTTTGTAATAAGCATATATGTCTAATAAATAATTGTCAATATAAGGTAAATAATTATATGTTATGCAGTTTGAATCAATAAATGTTCTGATGATTAACGAATTTTATATTTTTATGAAGATCCTCGAACTTATGAGTCATATTTAGTAAAATATTCTTGAGAAAAAACATTTTAAATAAACAGAAAGATCCACTCTATTGCGATTAAATATTATCTGATAAAAATGTACGATTTTTGACCACTCCATTACCTAAAAAAAGACAAATCAGCGCAAGCAGTTTCCCCCAAGGTTGATTGGTCTAAAATTATGAAATTGTTGATGCTTTAAAATAGTGATATTCAAAATTTCATAAATCGGATTTGATCGCAGAAGATAGGAATATTTTATTTATTTATTTCACTTTTTTTCAGAATATTTCACTGAATATGATTCCTAAGGAAGACAAGATCGTATAAAATTTAGACATCATGACTTTTCAGAAGTATATTTAATGACTAAAGCAAAATAAAATATTATTATTTTCGTTATTTAATCCACTATTCGTCATCACTATTTTTTAAAATTAAAACTAAAAACTGAATTTTATGATGAATTAGTGAAACTTTTATTCAATCATTCTTTGAGATATTGCATGAATCATAAAAAAATATTCTGTGAGCTACGAAAGATTTCAATGCTGAAAGATTGTTTTCTATATACATATTTAAAAAAAAGTTCAGTTTTAGAGAACATTTTTTTGTTCTGATTGAAATTTAAACTGCTTCAATTAAAAGTTCAAATTTTACAGAAGCTGATAGAGAGAGATACATAAAATGATCGAGAGAGATACATACAATGATCAGTACGACGTAAGATTTCTGCAATAGCATGAGTTATATAACTATTAAAATTAAACTAATAAATTTAAAAATATTTTGCAGAAGAAACTATTAAGAGACATGGTTACATAAATAACCAAATTGAAAATGCTAGCGAGCTTTAAACATGGCGAACCAGCTGGCCATCAAAGGTGACTGGTTTAGAAAAATGCAAGTCTACAGATATGAATTTTAACAAGAAATAAGAATTAATTTTTTTTAATTAAAAAGAAGAAATTTTATTGCATTTTATTTGTAAGACCACTTTATTTATGTATTAGTTACATTTACTTACAATAAGGATTTACTTATAATAAATTTTTGTGTGTATATTGACGCTCTATAGATCAGATCTTTTGACTTAGAGCTACAGAACTTGGAACATATATATTTTGGAGGACAAGAATATATATGTTCTCGCACAAGAATATATATATGCACCTCGAAGAGATTTTTTTAAAATTTTTAATTAGTATTTTAATTAATTAAAAATTAAATGAAATTTTCGCTTTTTTCACTCTATAATTTCTGAAAATAGTACGGCACAAAACTGATTTTTACATCAATTTAAGTACAAAAAATAATCTTTTCAAAAATACCAATGTCTTAAAGTATAAATTGTTTCTATTTTTAATTAATTAAAAATATTTTAATGCTATTTTGCAACAATTTATTTCGCACAAAATGATAATAAAATTTAACCTGTACAAGCACATTATGAGTATATGGGAAAAATTAGCGTTGCGTTGCCATCATGTTGACAAAACTCAAGTTCAAAGTTAACTCTTACTTCAAACTAAACCTGGGAAAGTGTTATGTTCAGTATGTGTTTATACGAAATGGAATAAATGTTGAAGTAGGATTTCAAAAAAATTAATGCGAAAAAAAGTTTCCTGTGACTTTTTAAAATAACTATATTATTAATTCAATAATTCAGTTTTATTTAAGGCATACATAGTTTAATATTTAAAAATTGTTCCACCTCATCAGAGCCCAACAACTAATTTCTAAAACTTTTATTCATTGGCGTATATATCTAATCAAAAATAGTTTAAACGAAATAAATAATTTTATATAATTTGAATCAATAAATGCTCTGATGAATGACGAATTTTGAATTTTTATACATATTCTCTGTTTTGTGTCATATTAAATAAAATATTTTTGAGATACTAATATTTTAAATAAAAAAGTTCCACTCTTTTGCAATTAAAACTGATTAAGATATGAAAATGTAAGTCTTTATTCTATAAAAATGTACGATTTTAGACCTTTCCATCGACCGTTCTGAAGAAAATACGTCAGTCAGAGTTTGGACTTTTCCCCAAGACTAATTGTCTTAAATTAATGCTATGTAACGCTTTATAATTCTGTCAGACTTGATCGCAGAAAACTGAAACTTTAGATTGTCAAGACAGTTTTAGTGAATATGATGAATAAAATCGAAGGATTGTATAAAATTTAGAATTCATAATTGTTTTTAGAAGTACATTTATTGATAGTAATAAAATAAAATATTATTTACCTCATTTAAATCTTTTTGAAGACAAAACTGAATTTTATGAAGAACCAGAGAAAATTTTACTGAATGATTTTTGAAATATTACATAAATTATCTGAAAAAAATCTATGGTACACAAAATATTACAATTCAGAAGGATTCGATTTTTTATAGCCATATTTAAAAAAAAAATATATGCTTGATTTCAGCAAAAAATAGTTTTCATATTTATTAAGTTTTCTCTCTAACACATAAAATTCAAATTTAAATCTTATGGTAGCTGATTGAGAGATAAAGGCGAATAGCAAAAGCGGATATTATATAATAAAGTAATCAACTACAAAAAATATTTAATTTACTGAGCAAAATTCATACGCGCTTTTTTTGGAAGATGGAAATCATTTCAATTAAGTTTTATTGATATTATCTCAATTTCTAGTTTATTTTTGTCTAAGTCTTTCCTTGCGTTTGTGTTTATCAATGCAATGCAAGAAACATATTATATTCTTCAATTATGGTCGTGGGACAAACAATTAATCCAATGATGAATCATTATGAAATAAGTTTTCAAAACATTATTTATTTGTAAACATATTTTCATTATCAATTTTTATAAAAGAACTGTGAATTTCTTGATTAAAGATTTTGAACTAAAATTTCAGATTACTTTCACAAAATTTCAAATTTTACGAAACCAATCTGATTTATCAAATGAATGTTTAATTGAAAAATTGTAACTACTTTACAATTTTGTACAGCAAATTTGCATTTCTATTAAGAAAATGTATTTCAGCTCATACAGCAATTTTGTTTCCTGGATATATCAGTATTTTATGCACTTTTTTCGTTTAAAATTTATAAGTTTTCAAAATGGTGTTACTTTCTGAGACAATAATTTTTGTTTGAATGAATCAGATAAAAAGGCAAAAAATGTTCAAACAGGCGTATTTTTATCGTTAAAAGGCATTACAGTTTTTTTCGAAGTCAACATTATTCAATAAGGACACCTTGATTCTCCTATTTCCCTTCATTTTGAATAAAAAGTATCCTTTATTTTCTTTTTTCATATCAAAACTTTTGCTACATTTTCAGTTTAGTAATAACAACATTGGCTGACAATCTTCCGTCATCGTGCCATTCCAATAATCTCACAAACTTTTTAATTCTTAGCAGAAATTCAAATCTCAGAATTGGGTTCTTATTAATCAATTACTTAAGATATATTGAAAAACATCATTCGTCATTTAGAGGTTATTTTCCCAACAGGTATACATCTTTACGAAAGAGTTAAAACGCTTCACTCAAGAATAGTTACCTTTATTATTTTTCTTTCAATAGCAATACATATATTGATGAAAAAATAATTATTATTCTTACCTTTTTATTAAAAGTCTAATTAGGCTCTTGAGAATACATTAAAACTGATGTTTTATCCCATATCATTGAAAGGTGTCGTGTTAATTTTGTCACGAGTTATCCATATTTTGTAATCCATTTCGGTATACTCATCCCACAGACGCATTACTCAACTCAAATCCTTCAATGTCCGGAGTGTGTGTATGATGCTGAAAGGAGTCGGCAGAGAAATGATTCGTATGCTTGCAAATATTCGTAAGCAGTCGTGAAGACGACTCTAATTTTGTGAATCGCAACTCTGCCAATCCTAGAATTAAGACCCATTGTACGGAGGCAACGGAGAGAGCACGGCAATGTGCGGACAATGGACCGACTGTTCGACCGCCTTTCAAAGAACCTCTGTCGGGGAAGCAGATGCTGCATTGTCCGTGGCCAAGAGACCCTCTTGTTCCCCACCTGATAATATAAAAGCGACGCACACCATTTCAACACAAACAGCATATTGTTTTATTACAAGAAAGAGATCTGATTCTTTTTTTATATATATAATTTGGGGAGGGAAAGATTCTGATTTTAAAGGTACCTTTTTTTTGTCTATCAGTTTACAAATCTCCGAATGGATTCAATGGAGACATCACTCCCTAGTCGTTAGATCTGTCTATTTTGAAGAATAATAGAATCTTTGTTTTCATCCCATAGGTGATGATTGTTGCCCATTCTGATGTGTTTACGCAGCCATTTGAAGCATTTTATATTATCATCAAGATCTTCATGGATGTGACAGGGAAAACTGAAGCTAACTGTTATTCTATTCGTACGAGCAGGTAAGAGGCACGACTAACAATTTACTTAGGTAAACTTTGTTTAGGTTAATATTTTTAAAAAATATTTTTAGTTGGCAGATTGGCCAAATATACTTTTCACCGACAAGTGAATAATTAAGAAGGCTAAATATTATTTTGCCATATTTTGAAATATAACAATGGTATGTGAGCAATTTTGTAAGAACAAGTTTTTATAACGAAAGGAAATCTTTATTTTACAGTTTGAAATAGTAAGAATTTGTTAAGACAATACTCTTCAATATGTGAGATAAGATTCACTCATAATTATAATCTGAGTAATACAAATGCCTGAGTGCATCATTTCACTTATTTTGTTGCGTTAAAGACTTAATTGCGGTTTTATAAAAGGGGAAATCTCTTCTTTATGTTCCGATAAAACAAGGTATTATTAGCTTTTTAAACACATATATTAAACTAGTCACACTGAGGAAAATGATATTTAATGCAAATCATTTGAAGCAAGTTCTAATTCTTTTTCTTGTTATTTAATTACATTTTTTATCATTTTATAGAGAAATAAAAGAATTTTTTGTATTATATATTTTATTAAATTATCTGCCCATTGATAATTAAGTTTGTGCAGTTACGAGAAAGGTAAAGGGACTTAAGAATTTTCAAAATTTAGAACTATTTTTTTCTCCAAAAAGGTTTCCACAATTTTAGTCACTAGTGTATATAAATATGCAGTATTCAGACAAGGTTTTAAACAGAAGGCCGTTTACCATTTATAGGAATTATAGTCCTGGAATAACCCGAATGTCGAATCTAGCATTCCTAGATTCATGAAATATAGGCTCATCATCTTTTAAAAATCTGTTTTAGAGCAAATGTATCAGAATATTATTTAATGACCTATTTATAATACGGAAGAATATAGAATATCCTCGAAAATTAATAGTATAACGACTATAAAGATTGTTATTTGTTGTTTATTTTTCTTATATAAAACCACATTCTATTTTTTGGAAGGATTAGAAAATTCCTTCGAGTGCCTTATCGGGGAAGAATGAAGGATTGTTGATTGAACAAATGGGCAGCTTAACAAAAAGATTTGCTTTTCATGGACTGTTCTTTTCTTTGGCAATTTCCCATTGCTACCATCTGTTATTAAGCATGACTCATTAAGTGAAAAACATTACATGTATTAAGTTACCTTGCCAATAATACTGAACATTGAATATATTTTATAACAGGATTAAAAACAAGAGGAGGGGAACGCCGCAATTCTCAGAATTTAACACTTGTAATTAACTGTATTAAGTTTCTTCAGTATTTTTTGGATTAAATTAAATTCTTGTGGAACTTTTAAACTCATAAATTTTTAAAATGATGAACTCAGTTGCAACATTAAAAAAAATAATAGCAACTTCTCTTAAAATAAGTATATATAATAAAATAAAAAAATAAATATAAAAAAATATAAATAATATAAAAAATTTTTCTCCATGTATTTTTGTTCCAATACTCATTTCATCCCTCTCTTTAAGCAGATAGAAACCAATGGATTTGCTTTTGTAGATACTTAAAAATCTGATTATTTATTTTTATTACAAGTTAATTCATTTAAGTATCAAAGATAAAATAATAGCTAAAAAATTATGCCCTGAAACAGTTGTCTTATAACAAAAACAAAGAATTCTTTATAAAGAAATTTCAACATTTTTTAATGTTATTTGAAATAATTTATATAAGGTATGATATTATCTTATTTATCAGAAGGATTTAGAAATGTACTTAATTTAATATTAAAGGGATTTTGGACTTGTAAAAGTTGCGTTTCATTTGAGTTGAATATTTTTTTTTCTGAATTGAAGACATCTCTTGTATAAACCGTTGAATTTAATATTCTCCAATTCATCATTGTTATTTACACAAATCGAGAAAAAAAAATTTGAAATTTTCTATTAAAGATCAATTAAAAAATTAATTAGCCCAGTACAGCGGTAAGCATTTTCAGAGAACGAAAAAAGGGTAAACATGTTTCCTGTGCGCACTTTGAGGAAATAAACAGCGTATCGTCAAAAATTAAAAAAAAAAAGTGATTTATAATTATTTCTTGTTTCTTCGGAACTGAGGAAATTGGTCCGGCGGAAGACGCGCAACCCGATAAAAATCGTCAATGACGAAAACCAAAAAAGTAACTAATCCTAAGGCCATGTTTTGAGGGTTTTCCTTTGCGTTTTGCACATAAGCAAATCGAAGTGCACAGAGAACATGAAAGAGATTCATTGTGGCCATGCGTGTGGAGTCTCGATAGCATCTCTCGAGATGGAAAAGATAGACGGGGCATATTGAAAGGATAGGGATTCTCGGAAAGAGATATCGCGCTTTCTTTTGCGGACTTGACGAAGTAAAGGCCCTTTTCAGTCATTAATATTCGCTACAAAACACTTCGGGAACGGAGAAAGCGCACGCTTCCGATTGAAAGGTCCTTTTCCGCCAGAAGGAAATCTCAAGGATAAAATAATTCCTACTTCAAAGAGTAAAAGAAGAAAGTGAATATTTGGCAAAATTATATTTAGAAATACTTCAGTCGGGAAAAGTGATGTGAACTCCAAAAATCAATAATGAATGCGTTTGATCAACTTAATTCCTTAGGTATTGGGATTCGCTTTTATTATCTACCAACGACTTTTGTTGAATTGGGGCAGTTCTTTCAAGCTTTTTTGAAGAATTAAATAATCAAGACGAAAATAATTTTTGAGATTGCTTTATATATTTACCTGTTTTTAAAAGGTGAATTCTATTTTTATGTACCAATGTTTGCTTATTTTGGCTTCCATACTATTTTTTGATGGTTTTGTTATGACCATATTTGTTATGATGCGCCCCTTAAGACTGCACATACCTCATAATGCAAGAAAGAAAAATAAATAAATAAAAAGATATAAAAACATTTCCACTTCTCCCCCACCCCTTCCAGCTGTTGAAAAGTAAAGATAACTCTCGTCCTCCAACAAAATTATGAACCAGAATATAAGAGATTTTTCATTAACAAGTTTAAATACATTCTTTTATTCAAAATTTGCAGTTAATTATATAAATAGGAAAAAAATAATTAAAAAAATAAGGCTAAAAGCAAAACGTATAAAATTAACCTATTATAAAACTAATTTCTGAGGGGGGGGGAATGTATGGGAAAGAACATTGCATTTAGAGAGCACCAATATTGCTACATCTAAAGCACAAGTGAAGTCATCCAAAGTAAAACATTAAATAAACCTTAAAATTATCGTGCATTAATTAACAGGAAAAAAATTTAGAATGAAGTGGAAAAACTATAGAAATAATTATGAATCCAGCCTGAAGATTTCACCATGGGTACCAACCAGGCGCTATCTATATTGTTCTAAACACTATCTTAGCTGATGCAATTGTCCTATACATATTCTGTTGTGTCTTGCTTTCTTGACTTTTGAATTGAAAACCATGCCTCATAGACAAACAGCATTGTGAAATGGTAAAGCTTCTGGGGAAAAAAAAGCAAAATGGACGAAATGCATAAGTGTGTATTATAAAAATCACAAATCGTATTCATTGCAAGCTATTGGTATGTGGTACACAAATTAGAAGAAACTAGTTGCACCCTGGAACTTTCCATTCCTATTGTGATTGTTGCTGAAATATATAAGGGGTAGAGGCAATGAATGCGTTGCAAACGTGTGCTGTGTGTGCCGGATTCTGTTGTCTGGAAAATATACGGTGCGCTCCGATTTCTGTATATTTCTATATCGATTTCAGCACGTTAAGACGCTGCAAGTAGATGATAAAAAACTACAAACGATTTTGCTGTTGAATTCCTTATTCGGTATGAGCTAACAACAGCTGGTCTTTGAGCATTATATGGACAGACGAGGCACATATCTCTTTAAATAGCAGCTTTAATGTGAATAATTGCAATTCCAAATCCCCGTGATATGGTCGTATTTCCGTTACACGAAGCAATGGTGATTGAGTGATGCTGGATAACAAGCACCTTTTCATTTTTGGCTTTTACTTCCCTCGTCATTTGACATGAACACTGTTCCATTTGTAACTGTCCTTGACGAAAGTTTAAGGTAACGATTATCATTATGAATCAATGTTGACCACCTACATCATTCTCGATTTACAGTGTCAAAACGGTCCAGCTGATGTCGTGTAGAGATAATAATAATAGCAGTTATGTCGTATAACAAATAATAACAGAAGACTTTGCATGTGGGTAAGATGGTGCTGCTTACAAGAAAAATCATCTGTCAAACGTTTATTTATCGCCATAACATTTTGATGACGAAATTTTCTTCTGCCATTTCATATTCCCACAGTCGCTAAGGTAACCCGATGTTTCTCCAAAGAATTTCTGTTCTGGAGGTGCTTGAAATCCAAAGTGCATGCATCAAATCTACAAACTCTCTCTGATTTGAAAGATATCCAATATGAGATTCAACAGATTCTTCTTCACATTTTATGAACTACAGAGCTATACATCACCTAACGCTTGTAAAGTGTTATTAAATGAGAGAACGAATACTTCAAAAATTTGTGAAAAATAAAATTGCTTGCTTTACTATTGATTATCTGTCTTTTTTTTACTGTGAAGATTGCGTTTCTATAAAAAAAAAGTAGGTGTTTGCATTTGTAAATTGTGAAATTTTGTCACCATAACCGCAATTGTGAGTATTGAATTATTGTTTCCCGCATCCTTATTGACCGCATACCGCATAAACTAGTATTCACAATTTTATTCTGTTCTCTCAAAAGGGGTATATTCGCTAAAGAGGAAGGAAGGAATTAAGTATATATACAATTTTTTAATCACTCTTTTCCTTATTTAGTTAAGGAATATGAATCCTAAAAGCATATATACTATTAAAATATTTTTTTTTAGTTTCTTAACATGTCCCTTTGTATAATCGTTCTGTACTCCCAAATTGTAAATCTGTACAAAAAAGAGGATGCAGATAGTTCAATTTTTAAGAACTTGCATATCATTATTAGAGTCGAAAAGATTAAAGCTAAATTATTTAAGAAAATTTGGTTGAAAGTTATCCATAGAGATATGCGTCTCTCATTAAACTTGAAAATGCATTTAAAAATTTCGGATGGATATGTATCGAACTCGCTTCTCTTTTGACGTATTTCTCAGTAAAGTTCTGTAATTGATTTTATGTTGATTCTAGAGGTTCGCTTCCCTACTTGGCATCTATGTTCTCAGGTTTGAGTTGTTTGTGCTACGTAGTAATTAACTAATAATATTCTTTTATTTTTATTTCAGTGCATCAATGCACTGATTTATGGCTGATGTGACAATTTTTGTTACTTTTTCTATATTTGAAAAGATAATTATCTGTATTCTCGCTCCCATACATGGGATTGGCGAAGTCTGTGGAGATTAAATAAATAAATGATAATGAAGAACTTTAAAATATCAAAATTATCAGATTCCACTTCAATGATTTATTTTCGATATAGAAAAATTCCGTATTCTATCTTGTTTTAAGAGTAAATTTTTGATTTTTATCCTGTAAAATGCAATATTAAAAGAATCTGTGTTCCTTTTATTAGAAATAATATATTTTTATATAACTAATTCATTGTGTTTTGAAATATCCTGCTCATATATATGCAGAGAAGCGCACAGAACTATAATTTTTTAAATTTAATATTTTTGTTTTCAAAATTTTTAAAATAAATGCGTTGCTCGAAGCTTACTACTATTCTTAGTTCCCATTTAGTTATTTTATTTGAAATAGTCATCTTAATCTCTACTAATAATAAAGATGAATGTGTGTGTGAAAGAGACACACCCACACACACACACACAGACAGACAGACAGAGAGAGAGTTGGCTTTCTATCGACTAAAACGTCTGACTTAAAGCTATCAAATTTGGCACATATGTACTTCACAGGGTAGGAATGCGTATCTCGGAGTGTTTTCTTTTCTTTTCTTTTTTTTTTTTAAATTTTAATTAAGACGAATTGTGACGTTTTTCCGAGATACCTTCCGAAAATATTTTAAATAAATTTTTCAGTATCTTAGAATTAAAAAAAAAATCTTTTTTATGAAATAAAGTTTTAATAGTCGTGCAAATTTTTGCTAAATTTTGGCAATTTTTAAAAATATATTTTTTGCCTGATTTCCAGAAGTTGATCACATTGTTTCCCTGAAGTTGAACCCGTTTTCATCGTTTCATCAAATGCTTATTCGTTTGATTTTCTTCCATTATTGAAAGCTATAGAAGAAGGATTCTCAATATCTGCGTAGTTTGCAAGACTTGTAAAAAAAGTAAGGTTACATTACCGGAAAATTGAAAAGATCGCTGAATCGGACATTTACGTTTTCAAATTGCTGGAATTTTTACATAGTTCTGCCAAATTTTGGCAATTTTCAAAAATATATTTTTTATTTTTATTTCCGAACTATTGATTACATTATTACCTTTAAATATTTAATTCTTTTAACACCTTTAAATATTTCATCAAATATTTAATTTCGCGATTTTTTTCCATCATTTAATGCTAAAGAAGGATTCTGTTTAATATCTATGTAGCTTACAGACAAAAAAAATGAAGTTACAATAACTAAACAATAGATGAAACGAACACTGACATTTTTAACAGCGCTATGATTTTATAGCACTGTCTCCATCAAGAAAGTTCATGAAAACGATAAACAGAATTCAATAACACGGTTTTAATGCCAGTCAATTTAACGGAATCATGAACATGAACTTATTAAAAATGATTTACCTGAAATAAAATATAATCAATATTTCCGGTGAATCGGCTGGCCGTCTGAGGCGATTAATATTAAAAATGTGAGCACGAATATTTTAAAAGCATTTTTTATTTCTTTTCAGAATTAAAAAGGGTTTGAAAAGGGTTCACTTACTAACTATAAACAGTTACTGAAAATTAGAATTCTTCTACTCATCTGTGATTTCTTTCTTTTTTTTATTATTTTTTTTAATTCTGTGGCCATGATAGCATTTTTCGAACCGATATTTGATTCGTAAAGAAAAATTTAAAAAACATTGTTGTAAAACGATCCGATTCAAAAGAATGACAATAAAATAATGATGCTTCTTGATACACTTTTCTCCCGTTATTTAGTGATCACTTCTTTCAAACGCTGCCTGTATTTTATCAGCGATTTTTAGCTCGTTGATATAAAGTTTAAAAAAATGCCAGGTGATATTAAGATAATCCTATCTTTAGGAATTTTAGTTTAAAATAAATCTTAAAACACACCTTGTGTAATGCTTTCGAACCTCTCGAATCGGCAGGAGGGACCAACCTTTCAATCTATACATATAAATCGCTAACGTGCATGGTGCAGAAATCGCGCTTATTACTTATTGTTGAATGGCAGCAGTCAAATGTAAATAAACCAACATATGAATTTCAGACTGTTTTATTGAACATTTTTACAAGTGCATTGAATACAACGCTCCATCTGACTCTTTAATGGAACGCAAAATATTACTGAAACGACTCGTCGGATCACCAAAAAATATTTTCAATCAGAGAGGAAAAGATATATATAAAAAAAAATCAAGAAAGAGATTTCAAACAAAGTTTAATCGATCGCAAAAACAGGCTTAACCGTCGGAAATCGATGGCTATATCTTCCAAAACAATTATTTTATAAAAAATAATTTTTGTATTGTTTTAAGATTTAAAAAATTACCTTTTAAAGATTCAATTTCATCTTCGTGTAATTTATTCCTTCAATTTTAATAATATTTTAATTCAGTTTGAAATACTAACTAAAGCAATGTTTATGAATGCTATGTTTGAATTCAAACTTATTCATCAAAACATTCAGACGCATATTTTTACTAATCATTAACTCCGTAGTAGGATTTTCTCTTCTGCTTTTATTTAGTACAGTACACTCCCGATTATCCGCGGAATTCGGTGGCGCAACCGCCACGGATAACAAAAATCGCGGATAATCGGAAAAAAGCTAAAAACGGGTATAGCAAAAGAGAAAACAGTCATTCCAACTTTGAAAAATCGTTTTATGTACAATAAAAAGTAAAATAAACAGCAGGAAATGTTTAACTAATGCTTAATATTTTAGTATATCACTCAAAACTAACCTAAAATGCATTTTGTTAATGAAAACAGAAAAGTGCTTTGTACTTTCGAGAGGCGTCAAGGATACACAGAAAAATGAATACATATGTACTGTTTTAATACTATAATGTATTATGTAATTACAAAAGCATAACTGTAAAACTACACCTTTTTGAAGAAATCAGTCATTTGTGTTTGCTTCTTGCTATGGAAACATTTTCTCTTTGCTTGGAAGCGAAAAAAAAAAAAAAAAAAACCTTAGTGGGGCAGGCGCGGATAATCGGGGGTCTACTGTAATATGCTTTTTATTTTGTAGTAAACTAATTTAGTTGGATTCACACTTTACAGTCTTATCAAACAACAAACAGAAATATTTTTTAAAGAAAGGCATTACATTCGTTAATAGCTGAAAAAGTCAATAATCTTGGCGAGAAATAGGATCGTTAAAGGCGGATAGTTTTAACGAAAGTCATTCCTTTCCTCTTTCGGTCCTTGTGTCTTTCATTTAAAGGGAGGGGGGAGAGGAATGTAAAAGAAACACAAACCTTAACATGCGCTCAAAAATAGCAATTAAAACAAATATAAAAAAAAGAACCTTTCCCAATTCGGAAAGAAAAGTAATCTTGCTCTTTATTTGTGTGAAATATTCAGATTCAAGTTAGCAAGCATGGTGCGAAGAGCTATTTTCGCCACGAGGATCACGTTTTAATCTCTATAGAATATTCAGTTTAGATGCGTATATAAAAGTTATGCATCAGTATAAACAATTAGAGTCGACAAGAAAGTTAGTAAAATATTTTGATTCCGGAAGACGCAAATAAATAATACCATTAATTATAAGTTCAACAGATGTGGGAACAAATTCTTCTATAAATTCCGGTTAACTTATAAAGGATTTATTTTGACAAATGAAAGACAAAACCGATAACAGTTATCTCCAAAAATTATAGGGGGAGGGGAATTAATTATAGGAGGGACAGGGCCAATTTGATGGTACAAACAGTTCAATCTTTGAAATAATTTTTTTCTTATTTGCATATATTATTAGAAAGGTCTCTTCTTGTATTTTGTCCATTTGGTAGATTTTTTTTTTATTTTAATATAATTAATATTTTCAATGTAATTAATACTATCTGTTCTTAAATAGATAGTGAAGAGTGTAATTTTACCCTGGCACTGGGGAAAGATGAATTCAACCTCGATGTAAGGCGACATTTTCTTTTAAAAGTTGATTTCATATGCATTCTTAGATGTTGCACTAATTAATTAAACATTTTAAACTTTTTATTGAATAGTATGTAATGAGATATTGCGATTAAAACCTTAATTCATAATAAATTAATATAATTCAAAATCAGTATTTTTTCATTATCAAAAATTAAACACAAATTTCCCTTTTTCTAACTTTTGTGAAACGATGTATAGCTTTTGAAACGTTCTGTTCTGGTTTTCTAATGGAAGATAAAAATATAATTTATGCAGGAACTGCATTTACTTTCTTTTGAAGTTTCAACCGATGTAATGAATGTCAATCGTTTTAGTTTTCTTAAAAATAATAATAATAAATTTCTTAATTTTCAAAAAACTTCTATTTTTTATCCCGAGCCAATTGGTTTTGTTTCTTGTTATGCTTTATGTGTATTCTTTTGAATTCATATATCTACCGAAAGTCACATTGTTAAAATATTATCTGTGAGTCTTATACCATGATATAGAACAGTTTGTAAATCATGTAGGTAAAAAAAAACCATGCAAAATAGTAATAATAATAATAATAATAATAATTAAAAGTCAGATAGAAAAGAGTTATCACAAACAACAATATAAACAAAAAGTTGATAAAATCATCAACTTACCCCGATTACCTTTCCCCAATTAGAAACGTTTAAAGTATTTTATTTCTTTGATTGGATTAACAGAAATAAATAAATAATAGTAGCAAAAATCGTATTGCTTTAATTTTTTTGTATCAGTCAAAGAATAATTAATTTGTTTCTCTGCTAGTTACCAAAATTTTACGATGAAAATTTGAAAATCATACATAATGCGTCAGAAGAAACGCACGAACTTCATTCAACAAACAATGAAATGGCAGCAGTGGCTTCACTGTACAAATCTTTAGTATCTAGCCAGTGCGGAGTTCTCCTTAAGGGTATGAAATTTGAGTAATATGAATATAAACTAAGCCGACTATGTAGAAACGTTTCATACATGGTCCAGTCACATTAATGTGACCACCTGTCAAAATCCAGAATAACTACCTTTCGCTGAGCTGACAGCTGCGAGACTTGCAGGAAGAGAGTCAGTTAGGTTTTTGAAGGTGTTTACTGGGATGTTGAGCTATATCAACTCCAGTTCCAGTGTCGTAGCCAGCTGCGCTGTTGAAGATAGGTGAAGAGAACAACCCGATCGACGTGGTCTCACAGATTCTCGACTGGGTTCAAGTCTGGGATTTGCTGACCAAGGGAATACGGTATTCTCATCCTGGTGCTCTTCGAACCACGCACGTACCCTGCGAGCTTTATGATAGGTCGCATTGCCCTGCTTCAGATGCCATCATCCTGAGGATAAACATTTCGCATGTAGAGGTGAATATGGTCTCAAGGATAGATGCTTACTTGTGTTGATCCATCATGCTTTCCATAATGATGAGTGCACCCAGAGAATACCACGAAAACATTCCCCAGACCATAATGCCTCTCCTCTAGCTTGTACCCTTCCGACAATTGTTGCAGGGTGTTTGCTTTCATACGTTTCATGCCGTATACACCGACATCCATCTGTTCGATGGAGTATAAAGCCTGATTCATCGGAAAAAGCAACCAGTTTCCATTCAGTGGAATTCCAGTTACGGTACTGGTGTGCAAATTCCAGCCTTCGGCGCCGATGAACAGCAGTCAGCATAGATGCATTAAACAGGCTTCTGCTGCTGAGGCCCATATGCAGCAACGTTCTCTGAACCATTGTTCTGTAGATACTGTTGGTAGCCCCTTGGTTCATCTGGGCGGTCAGTTGCTCAACGGTTGCATGTCTATTCACCCGAACGCATCTCCGCAGCCGTCGCTCACCTCTGCTGTCTATGACACGTGGTGCACCACATTTGCCACGTTGCTGATTTTGGATAGTGTCATTTTGCCATGCATGGTACACTTTTACCATGGTCACCAAGAGGCTACAAAATTAGCTGTTTCGGAAATGCTTCCACCCTTGGCCGAAAGCCAATGATCATGCCCTTTAAATCTCTTACCATTTCTGCATGACTACAAGAACTGAAATGTTTTCGAATGCCTATGACACACTTTATATATCCATCAAATTTACTGATAACACGTGCCTTCTGTGATTTGTTATTTAACATTGAAATCAAAAGTAGACCGTAGTGACATTAATATGACTGGACTGTGTATTTCACGGATTTCCTAAGCATTCTACAGAATGCCAAATGAAAAACTGGCAAAGTATGAAATCCGATATCTCCGAATATCACTTGGAAGGCAAGCGCTTTAACGTGCTCCTTAGGCTTAACAATTTGCGGTCAAAATAAGCAATTTTACTTAAATTCGTTCTACAAAAATCAATCTGGAAATAAATTTTTTAAAATAAAAATCAATTCTGAAAAAAGAAATCGACTGCTTCTTGGGAACTACTGTGAGAGTTCCAAGAAGCAGCGTCGACTATTCTTGACGTCGGCAAGGGGCGAGGTGATTCACGCAATATATTGACAGCTGTAATGAACGTAACAGAGGATGGTTTCTACCGACTTGAAACTGCTGTAGGAATTTTAAAATAAGTAAATGCGAAATCACAATTCACTCTAAAATAAATCGATTCTAAGCTAGTTCTTAGGGCCTAAGCCCTAAATATAATTCAAAATGTCATTCAGACCTACCATATTGCAGCTAATAGCTTAATTTTAATTTGTTATATTTTATATGAAAATTTTGTTTCCTTAAAAAAGAAAGTCAGAAATTTTGTTTTGTTAAACTTTTATTTTTCTTTTCGTATTTTGAATAAACTTTTTTAAATAGCATTCCCATTACTTTTTAAAAATAACATTCACATTTTTGAGGAATGCACGTCATTTATACAATGGCTTTATCAGGACCCTTTTTCATACTTTGTCTAAATAACCTTAGCCATTCTACAGAATGCCTATGTATTATATACAATGCCTAGGGAAAGTATGTAACAATTCTCTTATTTCACTTTGCCTAAAATTGTCCGTCATTATACACAATGCCTAGGCATACTGTAGAATGCCGACCTTTCATACTTTGACGTAACATATACACATAATTTTTTTTAGATAACTGTTTAAATTTAGCGTATCAAAAATAAGGAATCAGGTCTTGACCGTACAAATTTTAATTTTCTTACTTAAATTCTGTTTATTGTGCTTATGAATATTTCTATTGTAGACCAGACCCAAAACGTCATAGCGCTATTAAAAACGTCAGTGTCATTTCTATCAGTCATCCAGATTTTTTTTGCAATTTCTTTTTTGTCTTGTAAGCTACACATATATTAAAAAGAAACTTTCTTCTTTAGCATTCAAAGATGGAAAGAAATAACGCAATTAAATATTTGATGAAACAATGAAAATGGTAGGAATTTAAGAGTAATAATGCAATCTATTTATGGAAAATAAAAAAAAAATGTTTTTTAAAATTGCCAAGATTTAGCAAAAATGTGCATGATTATTAAATTGGCATCATTAAAAAGACAATTTTTGTAAAAAAGTGGAGCGATATAAAATTAATCTTTGTGCAATAATATATTCGGAAAATATATTTTCGGATACTTTTAAAATATCCTTCTTTTACGATTTTGCTTTGACATCCTTACCTTTAGGGGAATCCTTACCTTTTTTTTTTTTTATTTTTTTTTAAAGGATGAGTTAAATTAAGAATAGATAAAAAAGATTAAAAATATTTATCCAGAAAATATTATCCACTCCTAAAAAGAGTGTTCTACCAGTGTTTAATTAAAAGAAAAAAAAATTATACGCAAAATCAGGCTGAATTTTTTTTAGTCATCATTTGGCAACAACTCACATTTTCAAATTCTTTACATGCTTGCTTCGGCGGAGAATCTGAGACAATGTTATATTTTTGGAGTTGGATACTACCTCAAAATGAATTTAAGTAGAGGAGTTCCGATAATAAATGGAAAAAGTCGAAAAGAAGAAATCAGCGTCTCTAAAATTGTTGAAAAAAAAATCATTCATAAAAAGATGCAACCGGAAAGAAGGAAATAGAGGTAATTTTGTGTACGGAGCGAAATTTGTGACTTACATGAGCATAGCTGCTTAATTTCGCCACGTCTAAGTATACCTAATCACTTAGAATGCTCTATCATTATTACTTAAGTATAGTTTTAAAAAATAAGATAAAAAATAATGTGATACTATTAAAATATTAATACATTTTTTGTTATAAAATGTAATTCATCAAAGTTGACTGACACGACTAAATTAACATTCGCCTGTCTTCGGCGATTGTTAATTTAAGATTAAACATCTTAGAATCTTATATTTTTGCTTTTTACCATTTACATACATATACAGTTTTACGAAGAATTTTACCAGGGCTGATTAGCCTGAAATTTATGAAATTGTTGATAGTTCTGAAGCAGAGGTATTCAAAAACTTCTTAATCTCGGTCAAATTTGATCGAAGAAGGCAGAAACCTTTTTATTTTATTAAAATTTGGACGATCAAGAATATTTCACTGAATATGATACCACAGAAAGGAAATAATGTATAAAATTCAGACATCATATTTTTTTTCCTCCAAAGTACGTTTATTGATTGAAACAAAAAATTATTTTACACTAACTGAATACGAAATAAAGATACCTGAAAAATACTTTGATTAAAGATCTCATAGATCATACACTTTCTGTAACAATTCAAATAATAAAGATTTTTGTCATTATCCACAACGCCTGCATTATTGTTCAAAGTATTGGATGCGTGAAAATGGATAATCTTCGAGAATCATCTCATTTCAAAATATTCATTTGGTAAAATCTCACCGTGCGATTTGAATGAATCATTCTATCCAGCAGAATAAAAGGGGAAATCAACTTTATTAATGATTTTAATAACTTTACTTTTGGATAATTAAAAAAAAAACAATTTTTTTTCGGAAAAATGTAATTTTTACCACTGTTTTAAATTAAAAAAAATTTTTTTTTGAATCGTCGTTTCTTGTTGTATATAAATGTCGGAAACAAAGTAAAAATCATTAAGGCTTGGATATGACGGATCGAAACAAATTTGGAAATAAAATAATCATAAAACTCTCCCTTTCCTTTTTGTCTGATCATCAACAAACGACTAATCTCTTAATAGCTGTGTGACGTAAAATACCCCAGTAGTTCTAACTTTCTCTGGATTTGGCTGTTACGCTTAGTGGTTCAGGTAATCATTATTTCCTCTGCTATGAGGGGGAAAAGGAAAATCCGTTTTTAAGACGACTCTAATTGGGGCAATAATTTCCTTTCAGTTTATTCAAATTTTAAATTCTAAGAGCTTTTGATTATATTCCAATAAATTTTACTGACATTTTTATTAAATTGAAATAATTCATATTTATTATGAATGTAACATTATGATGCTTTTTAAAGTTGCTTTCCGTTCTTGACATTATTTCATGACTCATTTGTCATCTCATTATATTTTTAAATTTATATATTGAATTTAAGTCATTCAAAGATTTCATAATTTAATATAGAAATAATCTTTATCCCATAAACATCTCAAGTGACCTAAACTGTTGTCTAATCAATACGACGATGCATTCTCAAAAACGATTATGTTATGATGATGATAAAGAAAACAAAATAATGAAGGTAATAATTTTAATTTTTCCCATAAATGATAGATACTATATTTCTTATTATAACATTTCTGAATACGAAACAAGATTCATGGCTTTTATGCATTAATTGAACTAAATATTTACTAATTTCGATAAAGCGAAAGAACCGAGAATCGATATGATTTCTTTTCACAAGCAAAGAAATATTCTTTTATTGTTTGTTTTTAATGTATTTTGATCATGTATGAATATATTTATTATATAATTCCTTAGCTTTGACGATATAATGAAATTTTTCAAAACATTTGCGGACAATATTCATAGACAGCAAAAATTTTAACCTTCAAAAATGTTTGATTTAAAAAATTTATTTTAAAATACTTTCTAACTTTCATTCCACGAATAAATATTGGAGAAAATGCTTTAAAAATAATATTTTATTTTAAGTAGAATTTATGATTAATGAGAGTTTTGTCAGTTGGCAATGCTGTGTTTTAATTAAGAATAGAATTTTTCAGCAATGATAAATATAGACTTAAATATTTTACTTTTCCAGTATTTTTACTACACAACTTTTAATTCAACATTGCAGAATAAATTATAATATTCTCAACTGTACGAACAAAAGAAAATGGATATGCAATAATAAGTGAAAAACATTAATCAAGTTATTTATTTTCATCTGCACCTCTGCTACTATAAACATTTGTAAACTGATTTAAAAACATTTTCAGTATTCACTCCATTGACAATAAGAGGTATTAGAGCTCCAATCTTCTTCTTTTTTTTATTTTTTTTTATATTTTTTTTTACGATATTTCAGAAGACAAAATTAGTTATGTTGCTTAAAAGCAACATTTTGTTTTTGAGGTTTAAAGAAATTAATACGTTTGTCTGTTCATTAAATTTTAACTTTTCAAACATGATAGATAGTACGAGAGCTAATTTGTATGCGTTCATATTTTAAATGGAAAAATGGCAACTGGTGTGATTGTTTTGATTCAAAAACCGATTGATGATGAAATATAAACCGTGAGAGCATGCACCTTAGTGAAACAGGAATTTGGGCGGCGACATTTTCGACAGGTGAGGGAAAAGGCTGCGCCATGGGCGGTTGCTTTGCGTCACCTGCAGCCAATGAGCAACAATATTGCCGCATGACGTCAAAAGGACTTCCCGTTAATTGCCGAGACGAGAATAAAGTAACCCTGCGGATTTTGCTTTTAGAGGAGTAGCGGATCCTTTCCAAATTTTCACGAGACTGTCCTTTCCGCTCTGTCCTGAAACGGCAGCTGTGCCATTAGGTAACACGCGAGGGCGTTCCCATAAAGAAGCACTTTATCGCCGAGTTTGGCACGTTTCAAACAATTGCTCAACTCTTTCTATTTTTTGCTTTCTCGTAAACGAAGTGCAAAGAAGTTTTGTAATCGTAAAAAAAAGAAGTAAAAAAAATTGAGGAATCCTTATGGTTAAGACCTTCCTAAATCCGATAAATATGATTTTAGAATATATCTGACTAACTAACTGCGAATTTAATAGCTCAAAAGCGCTTTGAGCTAGATGGGTGAAATTTGGTATACGGTCTCAACAGCAAATTCGTAGATATTTATCAAATTTTGAATCAAGTCCATTTATAGGAAGTCTCTTTGTCAGGCTGTCAGAGTACAAGTGAGCAGAAATGAAAACTACACTACAGAACGAGAAAAGTTCATAGATAGCACCTAGTTCATAGATTTAGCATTGAAAATAAAAATCGATATCAAATTTTGAACCCCATCCGTCAAAGGACTGAGCCTCTGTTGGTCTATACAATTATGCGTATGTATATGTGATAATTCAAAAACGTAAAAACTTAGAGAAATGGAATTTGATTTGTTGAAAACATTTCCGAACAGAAATGATTTTTAAAACAAAATCCCCAAAATTATATTTTTAATAATGTCAAATTAGTTGCTGCAAATTCTTTAGCGTAGATTTAATTAACTTTAAAACATATTTTTAAGTATATTTCATAACAATATTTTCACTGTTGTGCATGAAACCGAAATAATCTTCTTTGTTTCATTAAATTTTAAATTTAAATTATTTTTTTTCCATTATTGAAAGGTAAAGAAGGATCCTGTTTAATATCTATTTAGTTCACAGGGCGAATAAAAAAATCGTTACAATACTGCCAAACTTAAAAGATAGAGATCAGACATTATAACTGTATGATGTCATGGAGTCGGTCTCCATTAAATAAATTCTTATACACAATGAACAGAACATATGCAAGCCTATTAAAATAACACGACTTTAAGGCTGACAATTTAATGAAATCATGCACATGAAGTTTTATCTAAAACGATTTAACTGAAATTAAATGTAACCAACATCTCACCTGAAACACCTGATCATCAAAGACAACTAATTTACCAATAAGTTATTTATTTTCAGATGACGTAGCTATGTGTATCCCTAAATAATTCATTTATTTTGAAAAGACTAAATTTATTTTCAAAATTTATAAATTTGCTTTTGTTTGATTCATTTAATATTATTAATCATTTTTCATGTTTTTAAGGAATTTCTAAATATATAGATTAATGAAAATTAAAGACAAATTTTTGAAATAGTCTAAATAGAAAAAATAAAAAATATACAGATGTATTAGGTACTTATCAGCTCCTTGTTACCGTCAGATGCTTTCCGGCTTCACAATAATTTCTACTCAAGGCTTGCAATTTACGCAATATCAGGTTTTCAGAAATTATCTTTCGACCTAAAATTAGTTTTTTTCAGGTAAAAAAATTCGAAGAATATTTAGTTATTTAGCATTGTTACTCTGTTATTATTATTAATATTATCACTATTATTATTATGCTATTATTGTTATTTGTTGTCTTATTGTTGCTGTAACTGTTAGCTACATTGCGTTATAAGTATTATTTTAAAACTCTGTTCCAAAGAGCTTTGTTATAATTCATTGTCTAATTTTAATGATTATAAATTATATATCTTAAAACTGTCAGTAACCTTCGGGAAAATTTTAATGGTAAACATCTGTAATTTATTGTATCCAAATTGAATACAGGTATGTAGTTAATTCGAATGTCAGTTTCATAATTACCAAAATAAAAACTAAACGTCATAAATTTATAAATAGAGCAATTTATTCCTCAAAAAATAAATATTAAAGTAAATTACACCTTAGTGCATTTGAAAATATATGTTTTCATTGAAATCTTTAGCAACGTCGCTTGCATTTGTGATTACTTGTTCGCGCTGTTTAATAACGTGCTATTAATCCAAGTATTTTCCATACTTAAAGAGGACATTCATGAAGAAGAATGCCCTCGAAAGTATTTAAAACCCTCGAAAGTGACACTTCTTTTCAGATTCTTTTCCTCCATCGCAAACAAAACAAATCTTCTGCATATGAAATATAGAATTATCATGTTTAGAAAAAGGTTTTATTTCTATTTCTTTTAAATGTCAAATACTTAATTAATAATAATAGTAAATAGTGAAGGAAAAATATTTATGAAAACTATGTGAAATTTCTTACGAATTTCATTGTTACGAAAGAATTTTTTTTAATGTTTCAAATTATCAAGCCAGAATTCGGAGCAAATATTTTGTTTTTTTCCAAAGGAAATGAAATATTTTTATTCTTAATCACGTTTTAAAGATTAGAGCAACCTATTCAATTTAGATAGGCACCGAAAGAAATGCTTTACTTTCTCTCGATACAAGAAAAACAAGGAATCTCGATTGTTTAACTTGTGGTTATAACAAAAATGTTCATTCATATTAAATATTCACAGATCCTCATCGGTTGTTTAATATTTCTTTTCTCCACAATTCTTGGAATTTAGATTAGAGAATATGCTTGAAATAATAAAAAAAAGTTCTTTCTGAATAATTACAAAATTTAAAAATCGGCGATTATACTTGTGTTATCAATAAATAAAAATACAATTTCAACACGCATTCGATAGTTTACTCTAATCATTCATTGAAGCTAAAAATTTCTAGCATTTTACTCATCTGTCTTTGAGTTTAATAAGAAGCATTACAAACAGTTTTTAAAGTCTCTTTTGATAACGATAAGGAATTCATATTATTGCAAATTCATTTGACTTGAAGAAATTTTGAAATTTAATTTTTGTTGTCTGAAAAACTTCAACTTAATTAAAATATTAGATTTCATTAAAGGAACAAAAATCTTTAAATTGATTCCGTTTTTGAATATCCGAAATGGTTAGACATTTTTCATTGATAAATGTAAGCTTTATTAAAGCTAATTTTATTTGGGATTATCACACCTTAAAAAACTTTTGCCTGTCTCCTTTGAATAAAATATATTGATTTACCTTTTTCGGAATTTGTAGTCATATATTTTAATCTTTTTTACATTAAGGAATTTCATAAAAACTAGTAGCGTTTTACTGCAAGATCAAGTGCTTCATAACTATTATCCTAAAAATATATTTTTAACTATTATGTAAAATGAAACAGAGAAAGAATTAACAGGAGAAGGAGATGATTTATATAACCATTTGATTTCTAAATTCTCTTTCTCTTCTTTAATTTTAGTGAAATTATTTAAAATCCATATTCAATTGTATATTTATTGCTACAATAACTTATATAAAAAAGAATGGTTATCTGTATAGAAGGTAGTAATTGTATCTTGTATCCTTCCTATATTTATACATAGGAAGGATATTTTCTATCTTTATAATAGGATACATTTATTCCGAATTTGGATAATCATTAAACCATTTTTATTTTAGCGAAAAAATTTCATTTTTTATTTTATAAAATTACTGTCATTAACTAGCATTGAGGATTTTTTTTCGTTGGAGCTATTTTATAACCTTATCATGCTATTTTTCTTAGAGTAAATGCTAAATATTTTCAAAAAATAAAAAAATAAATTTTTCTTAGTTTTTGAAAAAAAGAAATTATTTATATTTTTGAATGCTTAAGAGGTCTATCTATTGGTAATGTACTTATCTGAATAAGGCCGTAAAGGCCTTGCGTGCCATTGATAAACAATAGTTACGAAATATGAGTTCGGCATGATTCTAGCATATTTGCTAAATTTAACGTGTGATTTTTGATGATATTCCCTGGCATAAAATATAACCGCAAATCGAATTTCTAACTTGAACATTTTTTATTGAAACTAAAGTTTATATAAAACTCTAATTTTAATAAAAAAGTATATCTTATTAAATTTTATTTGTTTCTTTAAGCCATTACGTTTACATGCATGAAAAAGTACCGGCTGGCATATGATCACTCCGAAAAAATTTGAAACGGATTTACATTTTAGATACTTAACCTGTTACCACATTTTATCTGTCTAACCTGTTGCATTTTGTTATTTTTTTCACTTGTATTGGACATCCAACCAGATTCAATAGGTTTCGCTCAAAATTTGATAAAAATCTACAAATCTTATGTAAAGACATGTATCAAATTTCATTGTCTAAACAAACCATTTTTGATTTATCTTGCTCACAGGCAGGCAGACAGTCGGACAAAAGAACAAGTTAACATAATTTTTTTTAAAAAAATAGCTTATTTTTCGGATTCAGAAACATGGAAATGAGTCAAAATCTTGAGTTTGGATTTTTCAGCGATTGCAATTTTTGTCTTTATATACGAGAAAGTAAAAATGGGAGATAGAGAGGGAAAAATCAAAATGACTGGAAATAAACTGATTTTACAGAAAGCTCTTCATCGTTTACAGTGAAATAGTCCATTTCATTTAATGGTAAAATGAATTTTTTTAATTATTTGCTTTCTTTGTCTTAAAATCTTTTAATAATCCCCAACATCGAGTTTATATCGTGATCAGTGCTTATTACAAAACTAACTTTATAACCGTAATTTTTAAATTAAAAGGCTTTGATGTAAAAAATGAAATATCATTTCGAATTAAGAAAGCAGTAAGAAGGCTATCTTGAGATGAGACATTATTGCCTTATTATCTTAAGAAGCCCACAGGGTTCCACCGTCTGATAATCAGAACACTCTTCGAAATTTTAATCGCATTTCTCCCATCCAATTCCATTAAACCTTTTTCCCTCAGCTGTAGGTCTTGTAATTAGGCAGCAGAGCGCGGCCACCTATTTTTACGATGATCCATGGCATGCATTATTCAAAACCTACGCACTAAACAGATCCGCAGAGGTGTTAGCGCCCTGATAAAGAAACCCCAAATGGCGCTTTAGTCTCGACGTGACGTCATCTTAATGATCCCGGTATTGTAAGATCTGGTAAGAAGGCCTGATTTATACTGTAGGCGGTTGGGGTCTCGAGGGACGGCGAATTAAAAAGCCGTTTCCTCGCTGACATTAAGCACTTTGTAACGAGAACGGGATAAAGAGATAGAGCGTGATGAGCGCGAGAGGGCTACCAATGGATTTAATTAGACCGGACAAAGAGGGAAAATGAACTTTTTTTTTTGGTTAAGAAAGAAAAAAGAGTCAATTTTCCATTATGGATGCTATGTAAAAAAATGAAATATTACGAATTTCCTTTCTACCCATTATAATGCATTTCGAGGTATTATAATTTGTTTCAAAACAAAAGCCGCTTGATCTTTGTCGGTCCTTTCGCAATGTGAATGCTCGTTAGACGAGAATTTAATACGCTGTTTGGATTCTTAGATCTGCACGTATTAAGAATGTGGCCATTATAATAGAATGGTCTTTAATGAAACTTCTAAAAATTAAATTAGGTATTTTATAAAGGATTTAAAACAGTTTCACAGTTCACGTATATAGGATTAATTAGAACTGAATAATAGGTCAGAAACTGAGGCCAAAATGATTCTTATGGGAAAAGAACTTACGGCACTTTCTTGATGGCAAAGCACTTACTATTTTTTAATTTTATTTATCTAATCAATTAAGTGGTTAAATATTATATCAGCAACAGCAGGAGATCTATGAATATTCTATAAAAAGTTAGAGTTCTACTATTGTGATTTCGCAAAATCGTTTTAAGATTTAGAGCTTAATGTTCTTTAGTCACTTAAAATGAAACGAAGTGCAGTAAAATCTCTCATCTGTTAATCGACACTATATATCTAAATACAAACGACATTTTTAAAAGCAATAAATTTATTCCTACTTGATACATATATTCTACCAATATGTCGTTTTAAAATTGTAAAAAGTTGTTTTTGAATTTCTTTTTTATTGACGTAATAATGCTAGATGGGCTCTAGCTTTCCTCAGAATTTTGTGCTATCCCATTCTTGGCTGAAGTTTTCCAATTTGTCTTGTTAAAAGTTTTCAAATCTTTTTCCAGGCAGTCAGCCCACCTAAGTTTTGGTCTCCCTTTTTTCGGTTTAGCCAAAAAGATCTTTATAATGGTTTGATTGTCATCCAATCTTATTAAATGGCTACCTCATTGAATCCTCTATATTTCTATATATTCAATAATATCTGGTTCTTTAAATACTTTGTAAATTTCAGAGTCAGTTCTCCTTCTCCAATAATTATCACATTTAATTCCATAACTTTGAACATCTCTTTCTTAAATTTGGCATGGTTGCAAAAATATTTTGTTTCAATAAAAATGAGGGATAATGCGTTGAAATGCTTCTATTGATGAAACTTAAATTATTTTCTATAATCTATTTGAAATCTTATCTGAACCTAGACTAAAAAGATCTGCATATAGAACTGAATATTATAAATTAAAATTGCCAAAATAAGGACTAAATATTTGGTTTATTAAGTAATTAAGCCAAGATGTTGAAATAATTGCAGTGAATTCTAGATTTTCTAATTTAGAAATTCTAGATACAGCAGTTATTCTTAACTGTCATTACTATACGGGGATGCTGTAAAAGATTTATTCATTTCAAAACTCTTTATTTTCAGAAATACTATACGGGCAAATATTGATGATATATGAAAATAACTGTAAGTTTATTAATTTTATATTATGTGCACCAAAAGACAGATTGAGTTCAGCAACTCTCAAAAAAAAAAAAAAAAAAAAAAAAAGCTGACCGTGTGTTAGTGCAAACGTAATATGTTATTCTGGGACACTGAAAATCTACCTGCAATCGTGACAGTTGAAAGAGATTTGTCAAAAGTTCAGTTGTTGTATGAACCGTTTTTCTTCTATGAGAAGACTGTGAATAAAGCAAGTTACATAGATGTATTGCATTTATGTGTGTTTCTTCAACTGGCTGATGATTCCAGAGATTTTGTCTTGCCACAGTTAGCCTTTCATTGATGAATTTCTGCATAGATGGATTGGATGTGTTAGTGAGAATGGCCTCGCTTTGTTCCCTTGGCTTTTCAAGTCGCCTAATTTTAAGCCCGTGTGATCTCTTTCTTTGGGGGCACATTATGAACGTCGAATATAATATCAGTACCAGTAATCTTTAATACCAGAAACATCAGAAGAGCCTAGACAACGGGCCAATGTTGCCGTGATGATCATTGACAGGAGGATACTACAAACGAGTTCAACTACCCCCTGGATATGAATTATTTGATTCCAGAGAAGAGGCGTACATAAAGAATTTGTAGAGTGTGCAGAAAATTTGGCAAGTTTGCAGTTGTTTTTATATATCGTTCATATTTGCATGTACAATATTGAAAAAATATATAACGTTTTAAAAACGTACTTATCTTTTACAGTAAATGAACCTTTCACTGTACAACAAGTGCTTAGGATAATTGTTATATTTGGCAAAAATAGCTTGAACAATATTTGTAACTGGAATGCTTATAGTGGAAAATCTAGATTTTACTGCAATTAAAAGTTCTCCAATTGTCCGAAACTCTGTCTTGACGACAAATAACATAATTACATATTTGAAAATAATCACTTGGACTGAGAAAACTTTCTTCAAATTTCGGGAAAAAAATGTGTTGCTCCATTACTTTTTATTGAAAGTGTTTCTGGCGCACTATAGTTTCTAGTAATGTACTTATTTGTCATTTACAAAGTTCTTCCTCCTCATCTTTTTACTTTCATGAACGATGGTTGATTTTTACTTTTTGATCTTATTTTTTAAAGCATATTTTTAAAGGCGAATTTTTCCTATAATTAAAATTTCCGACAGAATATAAAAGGTGATAAGTCGTGACATAAGACAGATTTTTTTAACTATCTTGTAGAACGGAATTTTAACTCATTCTATATGTTTCACGCAGCATAATTGAGAATGATTTTTGCGCCTGCAATTCCATCACATTAGATCAAATGTAGCATTCTACAAGAGAAGAGAAAAATTGATGTTATTTAACAATGAAAAAGGGAAAACAAAAAATTAAGAAAAGAAAAGAAAGATATACAAAAATGCACGAAAACAAAAACGGTTAAAACAAAAAAGGCCCCCCCCCAAAAAAAAAAAACATTATCGAAGGAAGAGATGTATAAGATGACTTTAAGGTAATAGGATTATCTGATATCGAAGTATTTGGAGGATCAAATACTATATTTCATTCACATGGATTGCGACGATTTTTATTAGGCGCATCAAACTTTTTTTTTCATTTTTGGTGAATGCTTTGAGTTATTTTTGACAGAACATAATTCAAAACATTCACCAAACTATTTGCTATCTAGAACTAGACTAACTAGTTTCTCTAGAACTTGACTAACATTACCGCCTTAATATTTCGAAGAACTGTGGACATACATTCTGTATTTTTCGTAATATGTTCGCAATACTTTTCTAATGACTGTTGAAATGTTTTTGCAAAATCATTAAGCATTACCATCGCTAGATTTTTCTATTCCATGTTTCGCCTAATTGGTCATTTCATTGTTTCTTGTTGCAACATTTCGCTTGATTGTCATTGCTAGATGTTCTTACAATTTGAGAATATGTATATTTATCCCTCCTGCTTTGATACTTTCACTTTGCATCAATAAAGATAAATGATTCGCGCATTTGAACTTTAAAAATTTTTGTGCTTTTTTTTTCCCTTTTAAGGCTAAAGGATGAGAGGTCTATAATTTCATGTGACTCTCTACAGAAAACATAAAAGCATGATACATGATTGTACATTGTTATGTTGCCCACCTTATTTCTCACAACTGTTTCCCATTCCTGCATTTGGAGAATGGATGAGTAAAGAAAAATCAATTTCGGCATTGTCGGTGTTTATCTATAAATAATAATGTATATATTGGACTACTAAATCACATTTCGATATGTGGAAATAATATGGCACCGTATGGGCAAGATGACGACTTTTTTTAGCAAATTGAGTAAAATTAATGAATTTTCAAATATCTTCTAAATTCTTTCATAAGTTCATGGAGAGAGATTTCAAACGGAACGTTTAAGTAGTGAAAATTGGCTCGAGATTTTTTTTTATCCTTGTTTAATGAATATATATTATCGATAAAATTGGTTGTTTTAAGATAAATTTCCTTTTAATTGCTTGAAATTTTGCTGTAAATTTCTTGAAACTGTTGGAAAGAAATATTGAATTTATGTGCTCAGAGCCCGCAACGATCCAAAGGGCGTGTTGAGCGATATAAATCTTAGAGTAAGATGCCCAGTCATCCATATAAATGTGCAAAAAGACAATCTTTAGACATCTTAACCCAAAGAAATGAGTTCAAATATTTAGAAAAGGCAAAGAAATGAACTTCAATATAAAAGTTAATGAAATAAGTATCGATTGAGTCTGAATTGAGTCGAAATAATAAATAATCTATGCACGATCAATAAATAAAAGTTTCAGTATAGTATAGAATTCTCTACAACTGTTTAAATTACTGAAGAAAAACATTTGAACTAAGTTCATCGTAAAATCTCATTCCTTCATTTTATTAAAAAATAATCATAATATTCGTAAATTCGTTTTCCAGGTTTAAAGGTAGCTTTGAGAACTGAAGACTCACTGAAGATGATATACAAACATCGAATTGCGTATTGCCTTACTTAAGGAAATTAGCAGTTTTATTTTTTAAGCAAGCCGATGATTGCTGTCGACAGAAGAGAAATTGACTTCCCTTTTTTGCCACTATGAAACTTGCTATTAGCTGACATAGCCAATAGAATTTGGTATTTTATATGGTATTGTGATAATTTTAAATTGTCATTTAATTCTGTTTTTCTGAAATATAAAATTAGGTGAGTATATTTTAATTTTTAGTTACTTGTATTACTTTCAGCTTTTTTTTATTGGCCCGATGTATTGAGAAACTTGAATAGCGGATTTCGCGCCAATTTCTACTACTGGAATCACAAAATGTGAATAGATTACTTGTAGAAATGCCTTCATAAAGAAAATTCAAAATCCTAATCCGAAAATCAAAGTTTCGGTGTTGTGAGTTACAATGATAGAGTCTGAATAATAAATAACGATGCTTTATTCAACAAGAAACTAGACGAAGCACACACAAGAACAGGATTTAAAGTGCATGGCAGTAAATCGATAGTAAACAACCGTAACAGTACAAAGTGCTCAGAGAGATCCCTGCAGAAGAGAGACTTCTTTCAACTATTTCCGATTCTACAACGTTTGCTATTCTCCAATGATTCGCTTGAGCTGATGTCGGCTGCCGACTTACTATTGACTGACTGATACTAACTCAATACTGATTTTATTCTGCTCTGTGAAATTTGATACTGCAGAGTTCAGGTCTGTCTGCCAGCTTTGTATAATTTCCATGACAATACAAAGAAGATTTCAGAAAGGTCACTATAACTCTCGTTCTAATGAAACTATTGCGAAGATTCCAGCAGATTCTGGAATCTTTGATTATATCGTCAAATGGTTGCTAACTTTGTCGCCTAGGTCGATGCCATTGATACTGAATCCGTTCGTCATTCATCAGGGCTATTTGTAAAACTGTTTTTCTTACCAGGATATTTACTGCATTGGAAAGCAATATCACAAATTCTTAATAATATATTCAGTTATCTGGAAAATTCCCCTTTCCGGCATTGGCGATATCCCATATCTATCGGTTAAGAGAGATTGTGCTGCTGATATCTGGGGAAATTTTATTAATATTCTGCTGAATGTCTGCTGAAATTTTCATAAGCAAATGAAGACTTCAGAGGACATTCAGAAACAGATTTAAATATTTTGCAATCTTAGACAGACAAGTTTTAATGAGCGGTTGATTTAATTTTGTATTTCAACAAATGTTTAATTTATTAAATATACAAACAGCATACTTTAGTTCTAATTTTTTAAAAATTTCATTAACTTAGTAAACTTTACATATTTTATTTATTTATTTAATTGATTATAATGGAAAACGAATTAAAGTAATAAAATTCTAGGATCACGTTTATTAGCAGCCAGTTTCTTTACTTCCAAATAAAAAGCCGTTAAATTCTATGACAGATTTTCAGGAAGATTCAGATAAATAGGGCATTAAAAAATATTATTTAACAGGAGGTCATGTCAAGTGTAATATAATAATTAATTAAATTAATAATTAATATTACAGCCTATTATAAATATGTCATAAATGCTCTTTTATTTTTTTTATAATTCAATTCAAATATGCTTTGCAAACTTAACACTTTATAATTCTTGGAAATTGTATTTTTTATAAATTTATTTTTAATTACTAGAATGATAATATTATTTTATTGATTTGCCTAAGGCTCCTTTTTAACTCAGCAGCCTTAGACAGCTGCCTGGTCTGACAGCTGAAAATCTGCCGTTGTCGATAATGAAGTTTATCGACGATATCATGCTGCAAATACAATAGCAGATTACAAAATTTTTCGGCCTTACGCAGCACTTATTATGAGGTCTAATTTGATTTAACACTTCAACGCATTTTTAATTTAACAACATATTAATAATTTATTTTAGGTTAATTTTTTAAATTTAGTAAATTATTATTTTTTTGTTTATTTATTACAACTCATAATAGGAAGGCATTTACATTTGTAACAATGTTACTTAAGCAGATTCTTAGTGTATATAAAATCTTGCAATTTAATTAGTGTGAATGTAATGAAACAGGTAGAAACGTTCCAATCATTCAACAAAATGTCTTAATAACATCGTTATATATTCTAATTCATAGAATTTTTATTTTTTTAGAAATTTATTTGGAAACTAACCTAATTACAATTTTTTATTGACCTAATTGTTGCGATCAGCTCAGCGGCACAAGGCAGATGAAATCTGCTTCAGAGAAAAAACTATTCATTTTTGTCTGATTGCTCTTGAAGGATTGGAAAGATTAAAAAGCATACGTCATTATCATTTCATTATGAAAATTGGGAATTCAAGCGTGAATTCTATTTCATGCGCAGTCTATTTAACAGGTAATTTAAAAGTAATAAATATTGAGTTTGAAATAATTTGGTTTGAGTTCATTTTCGGATAAAATATAAACAAACATATAAAAGTAAAAACTTTTTCCTCAATCATGCGTTGCGATTCCAAATTCGGGTGCATATAGGAATTAAGTCACAAGAACTTAAATATTTACCTTTGTCATATTTTCTTGTAAAACCTGTAATCAAAAGTAATAATATGACGAAAAAGAAACCAATGCATTTCATTAAAATTTATCCAAAGGCCCTTTTATTTATCAATTTACAATAAAATTATTCTATTTATTTACATATTATTAATTATTATGTAAACATGGAGCGCGATAAATCAAAGTATTAAAAAAACCTATACATTAATTTGAAAAGTAAAACTATATAAACGATATATTACTTTAAAAAAGTTGCTATAGACAATTAAGGAGAAAAATAGAAGAAACTTCTTTATATTTGGAATTAAACTCGTCACTACTATCGAAAAATGTTTCTCTCAATAATTTTTATCTCACATAATTCCAACTAGCTAATCGCTAAAAATAAGTTCTTTATTTCCTTTTTAAAAGACCATAACATTTTCCTTAAGCAATCTTATTTTTAAGCAGCGCAGTTATGAAAAATTTCTGCATTATTTTTTTTACATTACTTTTCTATTGAGAATTGATAAAAGGTACTTATTTTTAGCCCTCTTTGAATTCTTGCCTTGTTAACCAGCAAACCTAAGTACGCGAAGAAAAAAAGGCCCAACTCTTTCACAAGAGATGCGAGTTGTCGATAATTAGAAAAATTAAAGGAAATAAGGCATAATGTCGTCAGATGCGAGCAGTCTATTTTGATCGCCGAACAAAGCGTTTCACATCCATCGTCGCCTAGACAAGCGGCTTTTTATTCGGCCCCACAGGTGAAAGCAAAGAATTCGGAGTGGTCGATAACCATCTCGTTGTGAAACAGGGGTAATTGTGCGGCGAAGGAGGCATTTGAAAAAGCATTTGTCTCGGCATTAAATAGACTTGATTCCGCACCCAGGCTTCGACAGATGACAGGAAGGATAGAGACAACGGCCTTTTTTTTAATTTATCTACAATTTCCAGAAGTTGGAGGAAACACTTTCTGGAGAAAGCGCCTAAATTTAGATTTCGGATCCGTATATCTGAATGCTTTATCATATATTTCAATGATTTAGATGTAGTTATTGAAAGGATGCTTACTGCAGAAAGGAAATTTATATTTAACAAGGGGTTTTTCTCTGATAGCCCCATAAAACCTGTAGGTTCCGATTTTTATAATCAATGAAGTATTCAACTCATTGAGTTGGCATTTTAGGTATCTTCAATATTAAAATTTAGGAGTTAAAAATGAATAATCTGCATGAAACAACTCTTCTTTTGACTAAGTTTATTCTATCTTAAAACAAAGGCCCTAATTCAACTTAAGAACTTTTTGCGTCTCTTCATGAGACACCTCCTTTTCTCCCATCACTCAGTTTATATAACTTACGAGGGTCACCCAGCATCAGTTGGAAGATGGAATAAGATTGAGAGAGAGACAGAGAGAAAGACAAATAGCTTCGATAAATAAAGAAACTGTATTAAAAATAAATGGAAAATTAAGAATACATTGCATTTTACAATTTTAAAGGTCAATATTTTTACGCTTTTCAACTCAAGATAAAAAATATTTATAAACAGGAATGATTAAAATTTTACAAATCAAGAAAATATATTTAATACTAGGGCTATGTTTATCAGACTAATTTAAAATAAAAGGACAGCAAATTGTTTCTGTAAAAGAAATTGTAAAAAAAAATATTGATTATTATTGCCAAAATTAGAAATGTAACATAATAATCAAATGATGTAAATGTTCGGTACAGACTGCCATGTAAAAATGTTAAGAAAAGAAAATGATATTTCAAGAAGATAACACACAGAAATCCTACTATTAATTTAAATATAACATGATAATCGCGTTATTTTGGATATCAAATGATTTATCACAGTAATAGACTTAGAGGAACAGATGAATAATATATTTATGAATTTCAAATGCGAGATGACGTAAAGCTATAATATCTCATAATAAAAATTTTGTTTATATTAAACATCTGGAGTTTTGTAGAAACAATAAAAATGTTAAAAAAAATTATAAAAAAATCAAAAGGACCGATTCACAAAATTTAATAAAATAAAATATTTAGGAATGGTAACCTTCGATATACACGTTAGAGAAATTTTTACGGCAATTCGAACTATTTATTCCAATGAATTTTGATGTCTTAAAACAAAAGAGTTATATTTTTGTCGTTGCTCAGATTTTCATGCATATTATCTTCTAGCATGAATAAAGTTATACAATACTTATAAGATCGCATGAATCACAACATATTGCTAATGTCTAATATAATAATGCATCTTGACATTCTATTTCGAGAAATATTTCTGTTTTGGAAGGGATTTTTAGTTCTATTACATATATTTCGCAATTGCAAATCTTTATAAATGCGAAATATAAATACTATTCTAATCGCACTGAAATTTTCAAAAATAATGTAGTGTTTTATAACATAAGACGAAATCGACAAAATAATAACCATACATTTCTTAGTAATTGTACGGAATAATTTCACATTGCTTGTATTACGTTTCATTTTGGTTTTTCTTTTTAAATTTGCTCGGTCTTTAATACCGCAAGACTGATGACATTAAATTTACAATATGATTAAAACATTTTCGTACTTTAAAAAAAATCAGTATACTTTTTGAGAATATTTCGAAATGTAAGTACGGCATTCCTAAAAAAGAGGATACCCTTTAAATATACTTTCTCAGCAGTTGTACGGGATAGGCAAAGAAAACTTCTCTTCAAAATCAATCCACCTGCTATATTTGAGTTATTACAATTTTTTTTTTTTTTTTAGAAAGTTATTATAAATAGAAGTAAGAAATAATCGGTATTTATTTAGATTTTCCTTGGATTATTTAGTACATTGGAGTTAAGAATTTCAAAGCTTTGATAGTGTTTCTGTACCAGTTTTATGAAATAATTAGATTAATATGCGGTTATTTTAGCACGGATTTCATCATTTTGAACCCTAGTTAGATGATGATAACATCTCAACCAATTCAAACTTATCCAAAACTTTCATACAACATAAATGAGTGCCCGTATGAAGTGACGTATAAAGCACGAGATCTAAGTGAGCAGTCGATGTTTATACGGATTAATTCACCGACTTTAGGTATCAATTCACCGACTTTTTGATTCAAAAGAAAAGCGAACAATTTGGTATAATCGAAAAAATAATTAATTTCTTTTATTTTTAAATTCATAATCTCTGATTACGGATATGTTTAAATATAAAATTTCGTAGATTGTCATAAATATCTGCTTTAAAAAATTTTGCAGCGTCAGTGCAAAATTAATAACACGAAAGGGTTAATATTTCTTATTTACCCAATATTCGATATTTTTCATTGATTTGAAATGAAGAATCATGACTGTATCAAAAGTGGTCTCGTTGTTGACTAAGATAACATGAAGTATGCTGGTTAAATTATTTACATGTATGCAACAGTATTCTTGAGATACATATTTGATTATTTTAAATCTTTCTTCTGTCCTCCCAAAAAAGCCAAAATAAATAAATAAATAAAGTTTTTATTAATATTTTGCAGATATTTGTTATCGCTTTCTTATCAAGATTTAAAATATACTAGATTAAATTCTACCTATTTTTAAAATTAGCAGCACTAATTTTTATTAATAATTAATTTATTATTTTATTTTTAACTTACAAATTTATTTAAAATTTGAATAATACGAAGTGTCAAACACACGCATAAACAAATGTTTTGGGATATTTGTGAGTCAATTTATTAATCATTGTTAATAATTCTATAAGAAAATTAATATTGTTCCTAAAACTTCTATATACTTATATTTAAAAAAAAACATTCGAATTTTAGTAGAAAGAACAAAAAACTTTTGATTCAGATCCTAATACTTGGAAAATGTCTGTTGGAAAAAGTTTACTGTCAACAAATAAAAAAACACACACTCTCCGATACCCGTTTTCCTTATTTGACGCTCACCGTCTCTCAGAGATAACATGCACTGTTTGGTAACTTTCTTCTTAAAACTGTGATTAGAGGCAACCCTTAAGCCAACACAGAACCGCTTGTTGAAAGCTGCTCGCGGACCTAACAACTTCTGCCGCTGACCCTCTCACCGCCAAAAGAGTTGGGGAGGGATAATTGGGGGTCGGCAAATACAATCTTAACCACGCCCCTTTCCTCCTTGGCGACATCCCTTGGCGAGCGGGAAGTCGCTCCCGTACCTCAGCTCGGGAGACAAGGGGCTCTTCATTACGGTCCCGATGGCGATGGAGAGTGTATGAAGTGCTCTGTTGTGGGACCGGTGGACAAAGTTTCTATCTGTTACTCCGACACAGAGATAAGGCAATATTGTTCCGTCGGAAAAGGGTTTTTCAAGAAGCCATTGTGGACGCTCTGAAAAGACATTTATGCGGCCGCAGAATATGAGGTATTGTGTGGTTGACATTTATGTCCGCTAATATGGTGTCGAAGGTGTGAGGTGAAATGATAGATGTCATTTAATGAAAATAATCTTTGATACTTATCTCGCTGGACACGGTTGAGTTGAACCATTTGTTCTGATGATGGTGTTTTATTTTATTAAAGTGTTTCCGGTAATTTGAATTATAAGAAAAATACAGAATTTTTATTTTCTGCGAAGGAAAATAGTGTGAGAACGAGAAATTTAATTAATCCCCAAACTTTGTGTGTATTCATCCACCTATTTATTTTTTATAAGATAAAAAAATAGTAAGAAAGGGAAAACCGTAAATTGGCATTTCATGCTTAATAATAAATGAAGTGAATAAAATGATAGTGCGACAGACTGTTGTTTTCCCAAGTTAACGGCAGAAAAATACGAATTTAATTTTAAAATTTGATATTTATGTAACTGTAATAATTCATCGACGTTCAGACTGAGAGACAGTTCTGAAATATCGGCAAAAAAGAAAAGAAAAAGACAATTTTCCTACTCTTCAATAGTTGACTTTGCCTTGGAAGCATGAACCATTAGTTTTTGTTTTCTTTCAACATAATCTTTTAAGTGACCATGATGGACAGAGACGACTGCAAGCATGAATACGACGATGACATGGACGCTGGGTCTTCCGGAGGAGGATCTCCTGGGGCTTGCGAGGGGCTGTCCCCTGATAGCGGGCACGGTGGCATGGCAGACGCCTTGGACGCTAATCCCCGCATACAGGCCGCCGTATCTAAAGTCCTACAAAGTTACGATTGGTCACTAGTGGCCAAGACTTCGCGCCAGGGCGGCGGAGATAAAAGGAAACCCCACGTGAAACGGCCCATGAACGCGTTCATGGTTTGGGCACAGGCAGCACGCCGAAAGCTTGCCGATCAGTATCCACACCTGCATAACGCCGAACTAAGCAAGACACTCGGGAAACTCTGGAGGTGAGTTTTTCTCATCTTTCACTCCTTATTGTTTTTTACAATCAATCTGAATTTCTTGTTACTTATAAATTCTCTATGTAGTTGTATTTGCGTTTTTTTCTTTATATTCAACTCCACAGATAAGCTAATTCATATTTATTTTTGTATTTTGCACAATAAAAATTATAAAAAGTTTTAAGACATTTTTAAAAAACCGAAATTTATTAGATCAAAATAATAATTGTCGAGATGAAAAAGTAATTTTGAAGGGAAAAAAAATAGTTTTCATATTTAATTCAATTTACTGCGTCGATGTTATTCTCTCTTTCATTTGATAATTTTTTAAGTTTCATTTCTAATGTTTATGTGTGCGTTTCCGAAAATCAGATATTTAAGATTAAAAAAAAATGCTTATTGCATGGAATATATTTCTTTTGCTATTTTTTTTATTGATGATTTTGATTTTTGAAGCTTGAAATACTATTTTGTTCTGCATTTTTAACTTCCCACATTTATGCCATTTAAAAACACTTATTTCTTTTATACTATGAAGGAAATGAACCCTTTTCATACTATTAACAAATATTTCATTAAATGCAAGCATTATCAGGAATTTTCTTGAGAAATTATTTAATTATTGGTGGTTAGGCATGATTTTCTATTTGTGGCTTTATCATGTCTGTAAATAAGCACATATTTTGGTAATAATTAAGATAGAATAATGGTTCATAAAATTTGCATACTTACATAAATTTGAATTTTTTTTTTTTCAATTTGCCTTTCTTATTTGGCATTTTGTCTATTTCTTATGTTTTGATTTTCAAGCTAATATGATTAAAAAAAGTAAATTTTAATTGGGCATACGAAGATAAAAATCTTTAAATTTTGCATAAGCAGTCTCTTACTTAGTTTCAAGACATAATTTTTGTTGCAAAAGGCAGTATGCCTTTTTTCTAAAATAACTATATCGATGGGTTTCTTCCCTTGTAACATTCTTCTTCCATCATATTTAACTGTTTAATAGGAGCAAAGAGTAATGAGCAAATCGCAATAACATTGAATACTTTCTTGAGAATATATATATATATATCTTACTTTTGTTACTATTAAAAATGAATGCATGCTAAAGATCTTAAATATCTTTTTTTAAAGACAGAATAAAAATACAAATGCAAATTTAGTAACAATATTGAAAATTTCACAAATGTAATAATATTATTTTTTTGAAAGCATGGATAAATTGTTTTTTAGCTTTTCAGCTATTTGCAATATCTATCTATTTAGATCTTTTAAGAGAATTTTTATTGTATGTGTATATTTTATGAGGAATTAGGATTAAAATTGTGCTAGTGCTCTAAAATTTAAAGGAAATTTAATTTTTTTGGATGCATGCTAACTGTGCAGTATCATTTTTAAGGATTCACGTACTGACAGCTTAGGGAATGTGTTATTTCCAATTTTTAGCGAATGGGGAAGAAACATGCAAAAAACTTTTTTGAAATAGAAAAGTATTTTTGAAATTATTTATTAAAATTATGTGGAAATATTTGATAAACATGTATAAATTATACGTATACAATTAATATGAATTAAACGTATCTTTTACATAAATATAAAAATATTGTCTAACTAATTAGAAGAAATACTGCTCATAAACAAAGTTAAAACATTTTCAATCTGTAAAATTTTATTAATCTTTCTGAAGCATAAAAGATTCTTGCATAATTTAATGAGCAAAAATTAATATTAATCATTCGAATAACATTAATTCATAATCCCTTCAAATCTGGCGGTATGTTGTTTTATCTCTGCGACCGATCTATTATATCTTTTTCTTCGTGAGATTATTTTGGCATCAACTTAATCACGAGAATAAATTATTCCTAATGCTTCCAAGATCTGTTTCTAGACGAATTTTTTTGTATTTTAAAGACAGTAAAGGAGGCATGTAAAAAGAAAATATTTATCTTTATAGGGATCTAAGAGGGAGGAGGAAGATATTTCATTTTAAATTGCTAGAGTCTAGTATTTTAGTGTTATACTTAGAGGGCAATAGAATGAAATTCATTAAAACAAATTTATGAAATATTGAATGAAAATTTTTAAGCTGTTGTCTTTGCCACACGAAATTTATATTTCATATTTTGAAGAAAAATTACAGGGGGTGGGGGAGTAAATATATTATTACAATTCATTATATAGCTGTGATTTAATGTAGATTGATCGACAGTTTTACTCTTGTTTCATGTTTATTAAATGATAAATTTTACCTTTAATAATTATTTAAGAGAATTCAAATTATGAATGTTCTATTGTAGATGACAAGAAATTTATTTATGAGTGATGCAAAAGAAATTTCTCAAAGTTATGTAATCATAACATAAAGAAGTTTCATTTTATTGTGTATCAGTTAAGTACAATGGCAAATTAGTATTTATTTTAGCAAAACAACTCATAGGAGGTACAATTAATTATTTACTAAATCTTCTCAGTAATTTATTATTGAAATAGGGTTCATTATTTTTGGAGCTGAAAATTTCCAATTAAATATTTTGGAAAATTCATTACATAAATTTTTAGTGAGTTGAGTCGTTAAATGTTCTCTTTTTGAAACCTTTCTTTTCTTAATACAATCATTTTTTAATGAAACAATTTTCTAGAAAGAAAACACATTGAAAATTTATTCAGACTATAAATAATCATAAAGTTAATTTAATTTTATAGATCTTTTAAAACTTGAATTTTTATTTGTATGTATATGTTTGATAGTGAATTAGGATTAAAATTGTGCTAATGAGGTAAAATTGTGCTTTGTCTACTAACTTTCTAAAGAATTGGATGTTGTTATTTTCAACTGTTTGACTGATTATGCATAATAGCAGTCAAAAATCTTTGACATAATGTGTTTTGTAGTAAGGATATTTTACCCAATATATTAATTTAGAAGTGTCGTCATTTGTCACAGTGCAGTAATTGAAAATTGATGAAAGAGATATGCTTTTATTTTGAACATCATTCAGTTCTTCCCGGAATATCATCGGTTTCAATTTATCGGATAATATCATTCATAATATTTTCATCTGTAGAGCTACATCCTCTTTGTTGAAGAATAAATTCTGTTAGGCATATGGAAGAAAGTTATTCCATTAACTTCATCGTTTTCCTTTGTAACCATTTCTTAGAAAACTTGCACTGTCAAACACCATTTCATGAGAATCCTTTAACTTTCTATGCGTATATCTTGACTCCATGTATAGCATTTAATTAATTTTCAAATAATTTTAAAGCACTTATTCAACTATTATTCATTCATTAACTGCTAATGAATAACAGGGAAAGTAATTGCCTGGTATTCTTGCTGCTGTTGCAAAATTCTACAAATCACTTTTCTTCATCATTTAGAAATCAATCTTTAACAAATCAATTCTCAAATCAAATGCGTAATTTGTTGTGTCTAATTCTAGATTCCTATCCCTGTAACACAAAGAAAGCGATTTTTTTCTTCTTCTTTTCATAGTATTTATACGATTTATGAATGGTATCACATTCCTCGAAGAAATTCACTTTAACTATCACTAAGCCTGACCATTTTGGGACAAATAGAATTTTATCAATTAATATGAGTATCGACAAGTAACTTTGTGGCTAAAATAATGATTTCGCTGGAAGTTGACATTTACACGGTTATTCTGTAACGAAATGAGATTTTATATGCTAACAGCAAATTTTTTGTTCTCAGTAAAATGATTATGGAAAATATTTTCCTAACATATTTTTCTCATAGTTTGATAATCATTCAAATGAATTATCACTGTAAAAAAATGTGAAGAAGTTTTGATTTTTTTTTTTTTTTTGTATATATCTATTATTCAACTGAATAAAATCTGAGAGAAGAAGCAGTCTCACCAAAATAATATTAATTATTTTCTATAATATTTGTCATAAGCAATAGCAAAAATATTTAATTTCATTTAGAATTGTTTCAGGAATTACCTAAGTTTGAAAATTTGCTTTATATCACATATATCAAAACTTGCAACTTATAATATAAATAACAACTTGTCAATATAAAATTTAATAAATGAAAATGTAACTATGAAGTGTTAATGCTTGAAGTATTAGTCTTCCATAATAAAATAAAGCTTAAGATTTAAAATTCGACCCGCATCTATAAATATATAAATATGATTTTCCAAAAATATTGCTTGTTATTATATTTCTTTTATTGCTACCCGTGTTCTTAATTAAAATGTATTAAACAAATCTTAGCATATAAAGAAATTTTGGAATTTATTGCCCAAACTCAGCTTCTAATCAGTTCGAATGATTTAAATTTTAAAGAAATTTTTATATATATTCTGCTTTTTTGATTTTTAAAAATATTTTCTACTTTATTCAGTTCATTGTTATAATTAAAAGCTTAATTTTTTTTCTTATTTGTTTACTGATAATTGAAAAGCAAAACAGAAGGTAGAAGTGAAAAGTACCATTTGATAGTTTTTTTACTAATCAAACAAAGAGATATGAATCAGATATAAAAGTGTTTAATGTTTCGACACATTTTTTTTACCCAGAAAATAAATCAGTAAAATAAAACAGAATGTATATTCAAAAGTTTTCATTAAAAAAAGAACGAAAAGAAAAACCGTTGGTACTTCCTATAAACTTTGAAGTTTCGTATAATAAATGCCATTGAATTAAATGTAAAAAAATAAATAAAAAAGAAAAGAATAATTCTTTTAATGTATTTTAATTAATAAATTAATTATTCATTTTCTAATAACGTAGTCAAAGCTTTCACACGTAGGGATTAGTTATAATGAGCAATTGATTGAATTGAATTAGTTCAAATTTCTTTTTAAGATAGTATAAAAATAAAATGAATTATTGTATATTTTGTTATGCTATAGTCGTATTAAATTGAGGTATAATGACAAAAATAGTGTTCACTCTAGCTATCATCTAATCAACAGACAGTTTATTATTTCGAAAATGATGGTATTATTTTGATAGAATTATTACAAATGTGTGCGTATCATTTCATGATTAGAAGTTTATAAGCGAAGATAAAATTTAGATAAAATGTGAGATAAAGGTTTAAAATTAAGATTAAAGGGTAAAAATAAAAAAAAATAAACTATTAAATGCATATTAAGACTGAGAAGAAAAGTTCTATTATCAGACATGCTCTAACAAAAATGTTAATCAATAAATTATATAATAAAACTGACTAAGCAAATATTATTTGAGATTCTACTTGCATCTTTTTTACAGAAAATAATTTTTCTAGTGTTTTATTCTTTTAACATAAAGTATTCTCTGAACATATAGAAGGATTTTCTAACTCTCTGAGAGTAGTTATAGAAAGATTAATTTTCATTGAATATACCGAGCAATTATTGAAAATTTCCATTTGCTTTATATTTTAATAACTTATGTATGGCATTTAAACTTACATTTAAAAATATCCGTTAAAATATTTGTTCTGAATAGAAATATACGAAATTGATAAAAAATGTTCAAACGTTTTTAAGAGCTAATCATTTTTTTAATATAAATAATTCAAACGATTTTTTTAGAAAAATTTAGTTTTCTTAGTACAAATTCAGATAGTGTTTAAAGCATAGATTACAGTCAAAACATCACAATAAATAACAAAGTGGGATAGTAAATTTGAAATATTGGCAATTTGATGATTAAAATATTTTTAGGAATGAATTTTATTGTAAAATGGATCTTTAACAACAATAATCTTTTTATATATTTCATTATTGAATATATCTATTTAAATATAGGACTAATTTTATTATCTGAAATGAAAATCTATGCAATTAATTTTAATAAACACAGTGGTTATCACAATATGGATAAAAATTTAACATGAATATATTTTCTTTCTCCAAGCGAAAAAGACAGTTATAGTTTTTAACTGATTAGTTTAATGATAAATATTTCAGTGATTGTGATAATACTAATATGTTATTCTATGAATTCTAATGTTAATTTTAAATAAGCTTAATGAAAATTGAATTATAATTTTTACATCTCAAAAATAACATTTTTTTTTTTTTTTGAAAACTAAATTTTGGAAATTTTATCTTTGAATTTTCTTTCTTTAGCATATATTTCGATACCATTGTAAATATTAATAATGCTGTTTTTAACTTATTTTGCTACATATATAGTTTATTTTTAAAGTTGAATAGTTGAAAGCAAATCTAATATTTTAAATAACGAATATATTATGTTTCATAAAAAAAATTACTATTAAAATGAAGTAAAGAATATAATACATATAAAGTTTGATTTTTTTGCATCCAAAGGGTTAAGAATCATTATTTTTATGTTAAAATATTCGATTTGTATAAAATATTTTAATATAATTAAAATAATTTCAAAATAAAAAAAAAACAGTTCATTATCGATAGTATACGTTATTTTCTCTTTGGAACTGTTACTGTTAATATTTTTACTGTTTATCAACAAATTAAGGATTTTTTTCCTTATTTCATTTTGTAGAGATAGAGAATATTATTTTGAAACAGTTTATCTTCATAGAAATTTGTTTTTGGATTACTAATGAATGATCTCTGAAAGATTATTCTTTGTAATCTCTGACTTGAACAAAAAAATCTGCATGGGACAGCCATAAAAAAACTTAATGAATCTTATAGATTTGTTCTGATAAATTAAGAGTTACTTCTACTACGATTAATAAATTAGTGAATTAAATAAGAGAAAGGTAACTAGTATTGTATAAGTTTTGATAAAATATTAAAATTCATTGTAGGTTATAAAAAACATAAAACATTAAACAGCTTCAAAAGAGTGCTTTAAAATACCAAAAATATTTACAAATTTAATTAGAATTTTTTAAATAAATTTAAATGGGTTTTTTTCACATCACTTTTTAGCTATGAAAAATCATATTTTTTTTTCATTTAGGTGTGATAGCCAGCAAAAAACATGAATTTCCTTTTTGTTTCTTAAATCAAAATCAAATATTTAAAAAAAAAACATTTTTCTTTGTACAAAGCTAGAAGCAATTAGCCATAAGAAATTTTTTAATAATATGAATTATATGTTTCAGCCATTTTTAATATAGTATTTAAAAATATGCTGTTGAAACTTCAAAATTTCTTTAATAAAACTAGAAAACATGATAATAAACAAAAAATACATTTCATATATATATAAAAATTTTAAAATAAAGAAAAAAATTCTGATAGTTGATTTAAATTATTTGCATTTGCGTATTTCTCAAAAATTTCTTAATACGAATTTCTTGAGTTTAAAATTTATTCCTAAACTGTTTGGTAAAAAGGTGCACAACCGTGTGAAATAAATTTAAATAAATAAGACATTATAAATTTCTATTGTGTAGCTAAAACCATTTGAATATTGTAAGTATTCAGATAATTTTAAGTAGGCAAATTTTTTTTTGCCAAGGATTATTATTTTTATTTTTTTATTAACTTCAAGCAAACATTTCATTTAAATTACAATTTCTTTTATTAATTTTATTACTTTTATAAAAAGGCAACATATTTATTTAAAATTATTCAATTCTGGAACAAAATAAATGGGATTATTTTAAGAATATTAGCAAATCTAATGCATGTGTAAAATCAAATGAAAGTGAAAAAACCCCATTTCTAAAATATATAAAAAAGAAAGAGAAAAAAAATGACTGAAGATTTCAATGACTGAATTTTTCAAAATATTGTTAATTCGACATTTTTTTTTTTTTTTTTAGACTTTTGAATATTTTGGTATAGTTTACTTTTCACTTTTAAAAGAGATGTATACTCATTTATAATTTTATATTTCATATAAAACTATTTTAATGAAACAATTATAAAAAATGTTAATCTGCATAATTAAATAGAATGTAAATAAAATCTTAGGCAACTTATTTGCAGTTGATGAAATACTTGTTTTTTAACAAATAGTGTTAAATACAAATTATGTGAAGGTATATACATATAAATATTATGACTGATTAATTCTGTCCAGTAAGTAATTCATATAAATAAATATAACAATTATATATATATTATTATGTCGTACATAACAAATTCAACGCTTTTAATTTTTTCTAATTTTCATTAAATTATAAAATTATACAATATTCATAATAATATAAAATCCGAACTTTCATAACCAACTTGCAGTATGCAAATTTGTATACTTTTAGGAGAAATGAAATTAAACTGAGCGAATTAAGAATTCGATTTTATTATCTTTATTGTACGAAAGATAATTGGTAACTGAATCCAAATAACAAGAGCGGATATTATTATATTTTACAAACATATAAATGAACGTAATTGCTTAACTTTGAAAAATATCTATTTTAATAAAGTAGAGTATTCGCAATTTTTTAGATATTTATGCTTTATATTTATGTATATTTATTACTTCTCCTAATACTGATGAAAAAAGTTAAACTTCATTTGTTTCGTTTGGTTTATAATTTTAAAAAGAAGGAATAAAAGAAGAGGTTGAAAACCCGCATTTTGCAGGCAAAAATGAAATGAATTAAGATGAAAGTAGATTTCCGTGAAGATTTTTTATTGAGTTTTATAAATTTCATCTATTTTTATATAAAGAAATTTAATTGTGCCGTGTATGAAATATAAATATGCATGGTTCACCTTTTTTCCTAAATGACTGCGCCAATTTCTACCAAACTTTGCACGGTTACTCTTTAAGACAAGAGAAAGAATACTGTTTTTTTTTAAGTGCAAAAATCAATGAAATATTTGGTTCATTAGAAATTAACCGAATTCTTGGCGAGTTTTTACAGCAATTTTGGAGCAATTAATCTTACAAGAAATATTTTAAAATTCAAAATTTTACCAATTAATAATAAGAAATATTACGATTTCTACGTAATATTTCTTATTAATAATTGCTATTAATTAAAAAATAACTGCATTAAAATGAATATTAACTTTGAATTATTCTATTACTTTTTAAAAAATTTTTTATATCTTATTGCCAGTTTTCTCTTTATTTCAAAATATTGATTTAATAATAATAAATGAATCGTTCAAATGTAGGCAAAAAGAAAAAAAAAACATTTTTGCTAGGAAATAAAGCATATGTTCGACGACGGCATCTGCTTCTGGATACGGGAAATTATTAATATTTTATCATTTTTTTTTCACTGAAACTTTGGAGAAAATTATTCCAAAAATATTTATACCTTCATAAAATTAAAAATCTTACTTTTTCGGCGATAACAATTTAATTTTAGTGAAATTTTTCTTACAATTATTATTAAGATTTTAGAAAACGTAAAGCACTTGATTTTGAAATAAGAAAATGTGTAAATATTCTTTTGGGAGACGTTTAGATTTTGACTACTCTACTACTATTTTTTAAAATTTCTCTTTTATTTTAATACATTCTGAAAAAAGGATTTTGTATTTTATAATATTTTCCCTAAATATAATTTCTGCGTTATAAGTATTTTACATGTTAAGATTTTAATCCTGAGAATGACGGGTATATCAACTTATATATGTTAAATAATTAATTGGTGTCAGATTTTTGATTATAGATGTATGTAAGACTTTAAATCGAGGAATCATTGTGGAATTTTTTTCCTCATCTCAGTGCATTTTGAAAGTTTAAATGCATTCCCAAAATATTTTGTGGTTGCTTAAATACATATTTACCAATTTTTAATACTGATATTGTATTTTTGTTTTCATCAAATGCATCGTTTTGAATTTAAGGGTTAATTGCTCTGCCATTTTTGCATATTTTTCTATTATTTTGTTGCATTCTTTTTTTCCCCCATTGTGTTGCCCACAGGCCGAGAATCAGTTGGCACTGGTTGCGAAAAGAGAATTTTTTCGGCATTTTGTATCTATTTAATTTAAGAATGAAACTGATACCCTTTATCAGGATTTAGATCTTGTTTCATAAAACTCATTGACCCGCCGTAGCATCTATCAACATTACATAGTTGTGATGCGTAACTGATAAGAATTCCTTCCATTCCACTCTTTGCTTTTAATTGAGGTTTTCGTTTCACTCTCCATCTTGCACATTAAAACCCCTACTAAATCTCTTGCATCTCGCTGTACCTTATGAAGAGTGCAAAAACGGAAAGATTAAAAAGGCAAACAAACTTGGAATATTATTTTCAAAGGGAGTCAGTAAACCAGTATATCATGCACATCACTTTCTCTAAAAAACTCTATAAATGGAGAGAAAAAAATCGTCATCAAGATAAAATACTTCTGCAGGGACCGTGCAGAAGAGGGAAAAAATAATAATAAAAAAAATAAATAGATAAAAAATGTCAGTAAAATTACATCGGAAAAGGCTTAATGGCGATGTGTTTCGTGCTTGCTGGCGACTCTAAAAGTAAAAAACGCTGTTCGTTCGTTAACATCAGAAAAAGCAAACAAATAAGTACAATCACTTTTTATAGTTTTTTTCATGTATACTGTTCACTACTTGTTTTTTTCACTACTTGTACTTTTGATTTGAAGTTCTGCTCGATTTCTAGTTATATCAACGGTTTGTACTCTGAAGACTTTCCTTCCATATTACATTATTTCCTAATCTTATGAATTTTATACAATTAATATACATATGCGGTTTATGTAACCTTTATATGTACTTACAGATTTATGAAGATGACGCCTCCTCTTTCAATTACCTAATTGAGTGTTTTTTTTTCTTTCAATAGAGACAGACTTCCGACTAGACAGCTGCCTAGAATAACTGGAACTAAAGTGACCGAATTAAAAAAAAACTAGTATTTACCTAGTTACCAGATAAATTTATAAAATAACACGGTTTCTGTGAATCTATAAAATATTAGGATAGTAAGAACTTATAAAATATTAGGGTTATGTTAACATTAATAAATGAAAACGGTCAAATTGTCTGTTTGTCTACTTAATTATTACAATATTTATAAATACCGACCGTTTGCTTAAATAATGGTACGTACAAACGAGGATGCCAAGCGGCTGCGAATTATAATAAATAAATAAAAGCTTATAAATTGTTACGAAGTTTTTAAGTAAAAATCTAAAATAAATCTTAAGCATGTATGTTAAGATAAAAAGGCGCTGAAATTTGAAACTAAATTGATTAGTTTATTAATAGAAGGGCCTTACATGTATATTTCTTAGAACTGCAGAATGTCTAAATACGGCACTGCCTTTCAACAAATAGTATTGAAATCATCCTCTTCTCTCCCTTATTTTTTATATTTTAGTTCTATCTTAATTGCTATAGTGCCTCCTATCCTGCCTTTGACTTCTTACAGATTGAGATTTCATGAACGACTCTTGTTTTACTATTACATATAAAATTTTTGCGTCCCAAAATGCTTTTTCGGAGATGTCAAGTTTTGTTGTGTCCATTTGTAAAATTTCACGGCGATATAATGACTTGTGTAATCGTGAAAAATTCGTAAAAGTACGTAAGTTTATCAGAGAGAAAAACTTGGATTTTTGTTGGCAACCATCGTATTAAGTTGTAACGTAATTTTTACTTATATGGGTTAACTTCAAGTAATATGCCATTGCAAATGCATTATAATCACCAATAATAAGACAAAAGTCAACAATATAAGTACTTTTGCACCTTAAAATTCTATAAAATAATAATAACATGAGTATCCGAATATGTATTATGAATTATGACTGTATAAAATATATGAATCTGAGGTTTCTATGCATCTTTAGAGCATTCTTACAAAAAAGTTAATATTCAACAGTTTATATCCATTTCAATGGTTTAAGTAATTTTAGAATTCAAAACTGACTGAGATGGAGTTGTTGTTGTGGATTTTTTGGCCATGCTGCGCCAAGCATATGGTCTAAAATCATACTAGATAAAACTATTGTTATACTGATTGAAATGGAACTTCTTGTTTTAATTCAAAATTTCCCTTATAGACTCTATAAATAACGACTTCTGACTAAAATGACCTCGAGATAGTTGAAGTCGATATTACGAAATATAAACTAAATGAATAAAAACATTTGATATGTTCTTAAATACAAATATTTGAGAATAGAAATGATAAATATTTAAGTCCAAAAAGTAAAATTTGACAGGCATTGTTCACACTAGCGACTTCTTTTTTTACTTTTTTCAATTACTTAGAGGGCTATTAAGCATTTTCATTTTGATCACATTATATAACATTCGTCATTTGACAATGTAATGTGAAAAATGGCTATTTAATGGGGGATTTTTTTGGCATCTACATCGTTTATTGCTTTTAATTTTCATTTTTTTTATAAGAGTCATTGGATGAAACATTTTAAAAAGTAATTCTTACATAATATCAAAATTTTTGAATCAGTCGAAAGTGTGATCGAGTTTTCTCGAACTTTTATTTTTATTCCATTATTTCGGGTGCCGTGTGTAATTTGAAATTACGAAAGTAGAACATAATAACAAAAGTACTAAGAAGTTGTAAAATGACAACCGATTAAAGTCATTCGGCAACTTAGCTAACAAGATTACAACTAACTGAAATTACAAAGAGCCTTAAATAACATTAAATACGACAACTACGACTCAAATAATTCACGACTTCTGCTTTATTGCCCAAATTCCTGAGTTTCTTGTCCTTTTCTGATAGAATTATGGATTCTGAAATCTAATTGTTGCGAATTTCAGCTTGTCCTCTGCAGGTATGTGACTAGAAAAGGAATTTTCCTAAAGGCTACGTGTGCCGGATAGAGCAGGCTGTCATGTGAAATTATTGCATTGTTTTTAGCAAATACGTGATGCGTGTCACGTGTTAAAAACTGGAGAGAAAAGCAAATTCGACAAATGTATTGGAGATTAAAATAATATTTTCTTTCTACTTGTATACCAAACGTAGCTCTTTAAATTTTCCAGTTAACTACAAAAAGAAGTTCAGATTTCTCCATTTTCATTAAGTAAATTCGAATTTTGTCTCAATTTCTGAGACTTCCATGAAATTGATTGGGGCACTCAGATCTCGTAGGATTTTTTATATTCCGTTTATTTACCTCGCTGGTTCGAAATTTCAATTTTAAGATATATATTGTTTAAAAAGAAAGAAATCTAAAAACCAGATCGATGTTATTTCATCAAGTAGTTCTTTTCACTTTAACAGAAATGTAATTCTGACTTTGACGGTCAATTGATGATACTGAGATTATCTGTCATTAAAGAGTTTCAATTAGGCAGACAAGGTAGTAAGCGAGGTGGAGCCGCAGATTGGTCGATTAAAAAGTATGATTAGCCTATTTGTCAAATGATTTTGTATAAAGTAAAAATTATGTGAATTATAGGATTTTAGAATAATATTAAATTTGGTCAATAGTATTGAGCAGGTATCTTTCTGCTTCATTATCTTCACTTTATTATCACAGTATTTATTAATACCAAATCAAATCTCTGCTTAAACATAATGTAATAGTAACGTACAGAATGAATAACAAGTAATAAATAAATAAAAACAGAATTTTTTTTTACAAAATTATATGTTTTTTACAAATAACGTGAAATAAATGAATAAAAACATATCTATTCCCAATAATTTTGTAGGAAATTATAAATACCGATTAAACTAAAAACATCTTGAAATATGAAACTTAATTGACTAGTTTATTAAAAGAGATACCTCGTAATGTGAACTGCTTAGGACGTAAAATACCTAAATCCGCTACAGACAGTTCTTTAAATTTCCTTAAATGTTAAATAAAGAAAGAAGTTCATATGTCTCCATTTTTTATCTTGTTTCTAAGTCTTTCTTGAAACTGACTTAGAGACATAGATCTCATAAGATCCTAAATAATTTCCTAAGTAAATAGGTCCTAAATAAACAAAAATTTGTTATCTGCTCGAGATTCACATTTTAATATATATTTTGTTTTTAAAAAAATCTCGAAATAAGATTGACGATACCATATTGAATGTGTTTTTTTTTTCCTTCCAAATTTTATAACAGAAATAAAGTTCTACTTTAGGCGGCCTATTCATACTTCTATGACTAATACAAAACATCAAACTTGTAACATTTGCTTATTGTTTTTTTCAACAGCTATTTTTATATCTTGATTTGTTTCTATCATTGCAAAAGTTTTTGCAATTTTTAAAATGTTTGCCTGAATATGATCAGAGCCGTCCATTTGGGGGATGCAGTGTTCCACAGATAGGCAAAGGATCCCCCCTACTTGAAGGATCCTTCCAGATCATCAAAGGCTACACTCGCTTGTAGTGCAGATAAATACGTAGTTTTCTGGTGAGGCTATAGCACAAATTTCAATAATCCAAAAGGGATGCAAGATAATACTATTGCCAGGGATATAACAAAAATAAGTCCTAAAAGCCATCAATGATCTTCAGCAAGCATCATGACAATTTTGATGATTCTGTTGCTTTATTTCAGTAATAATTGTCTATCTTCTACGGCACTTTAATCATGTACTTGGAACGATTATACTAAATCAGCGGTTCTTAACCTATGGGTCGCGACCCAAAATTGGGTCGCGAAGCATATTTCTTGGGTCGCGCTGAGTCGAACCAAAAAAGTTAGTAATACACCAAATTTCAGACATTTTAGAAATGACGACTTGAATAAATATCAACAATCGAAAATGAATGTATTCAAGCACAAGGTTCTCATTAAAACTGTATGACTTGCATTTTAAATTTAAAAGACTTAACATATGTATTGATATTTCTTTTTTTTTTTTTTTTTTTTTAGGAATAAGTTAAAATGCCAATTATTTTCAAAAAGTTATAAATATATTTTAATTTGGTCAATAAAAATTATTAAAACACTTGATTATTAATTAAATTTTCCTTGGATCGAAAAGTACTTTTATTTATCTTTATTATTAAAAAAATAAATAAAAAATTTGTAAGTTAAAAAAAATAATCGTCGTAGGATTGAAGATTTTTTTTATATATATTTCTCAAATTTGGGTCGCGGCTTAAAAAGGTTAAGAACCACTGTACTAAATTATTATCCAATTCATCGCGTATGTAGAAAAATCTTTGAAGAAATTCAGCAGAAAAAAAAATGGCGATATGTCGGAAGGTAGGCTCTCTCTATTGACCAACCCGCGCATTCGAAGACTTCAAAAACAATAAATTATTAAACATTTTTGATTATGAACCTATGCACGACAGTGCTTCAAAAATTTTATGTGCTGTTCTTCAAGCATTGTCTAACAGAAAATAAATTTATTTACTAAATTCGTTTTGCATCAAATATTTTTAATGTTTATTTTGAATCTTTGTCTTTTGTCTTTAACAAATTAGTTTCGGACCCCAAAAACTTTTTGCGTCCCTTCTATTTCATAGAGGTGGCCAATTCTGGGTGTGATATCTTTGTACATTGTTTTCAATTAATTTACTCATATATTTGAAAACATATATATTAAGAGAATTAATGATTTAACATTTTGTAACATTAGAGAAGAATGTAAAAAAATTTAAACATTATTCATGCATATTTAGCTACATTTTTGTCTAAGCATTTATTCATTTGAATGGGCAAACATTTCCATTTCTAATTGCTTTATTCAGGGTTAAATTACAATAATATTATACTTCTTCCAAAATAGGAAAGGTATCCATTAAATCATTCATGGGGAATTTAACTTTCAACTCCCAGATTTCAATTTATCATTAATTCTGCACAGCATTAATTTGAAAGATTTTAAAAAAAGAATTGTTTGAAAAGAAGGAAAAAAAAAAAAAAAAAAAGAAAGAAAGAAAGAAGAAGAAAGATCTATATAAAAATTTCGTGGTTTCTACTTGATTTTCCATTAAAGAAAGATTACATAAAAATAATCTTTACATCATCATAAAATATTTGTTTCAGCTACTGTGTGTTCGATTAAGAAATTCATTTTGTATTTTTTTATTTATAAGATATTGTTTTAAAAAATAGTGCATAAATAGATTTAAGTCTGTTATTATTGTTCTATCCTTAAAACTACCGTAAAATTTTGATTGCAAATGCATGCATTATGATACTTTAAAAGAAAGACAATAGTCAAGTATTAAAGAAATGTGTCTTCTTCTTTTTATTTTAAGATTTAGAAAGCGGACGTAAAAAAAAAGAGTGAGGTGCTAGTGAAATGATTTTGCATGAAGAATCGCATTTTATTTCCTTTATCCTTTTATGCGATTATGTTCAATACAAATAAGATGTTTCTTGAATTTTTTTCTTGTAGTTAATTTTTTTATGTGCAGCGTTATTTATCGATTTTTTTTTATGATGAGTCCGAAAGATTTTCTTAAAACTTAGCATGAAAGTTAGGTGTCTTTGTGTTTCTATTTTTAAAGATTCACGCATTAAAAAAAACTTTTCAAACGCCCGAAAAACCTTTGATTCTTTAGTGACTAATATTAGAGATAAATGTTCGTAATAAATATTTTTTAAAGATCCTTTTTTAAATCTTTCTATTAGATATAGTAAATTTCTCATATGTTTCATATATATTTAATTCTTTAGATGTGCAACATTTCTATTCAAACAACACATTTAATCTGGAGAATCTCTCTTATTAATTTTCTATCTTATTAAACATTGTAAAATTCTCATTTGCTACTGAAATATTTGCCTAATAATCTTTGATAAAATGTTTGGTAATAATTATGCAAGTGACTAATATTTTGCGTAATTCTCAACTTTATTATAATTAAAAAATTACTAGCATTAGTATGATGGGCACATATGATGATCACTTTCAAGAAAAGAAATAAGCTGTGTGCATCTGACATCTTAAGAAATGGAAAAACAATTTGAGAGTGCAAATTTGGTGTCACATCGCGGTTTAGTATTAGCATGGAAAAAGAAATAAGCTAAATTGATCCTAAATTATTTAGGATTAACCAGAACTTGGTTCCTTTATTCTAAATTGGAACTTTTTCGCATTTCTCAATTTTTATATATCAGTACTTAATTAATATTACGAAAAGTGATTAAATAGATCAATTACTTGAAATAAATTGGATTCTTCTTCAAAACGTTTCTAATGCTTTTTCTATACTAGTAGAAAATAACTACTCTAATAAATAGAAATGACGACTCTATTTTGAATGGTTAAATTAGTCTGGGGGAAAAACATTTGAAATAACAGTAAAATTCACTTACTACCTGTACTTCTTTATCATTTTATTTTATTATTATGACATTTTGATGATTAACAATTTCAGCGCATCTGAATTTTATTTAATTATTTGTTTGGTTTCTATTTTGTTTCACAGCTAGAGCTCCCTAATTCAAGAAATTTGATTGCTTTAATTAGGCTCAATTTTTTACTATTACAATATAATGATTATGATAAGCATTAAGTACTTTCTTTTTATGTATGGATTTAAATCCAGTTTGATTCTATTTCCTTTTAAAAGAAGTAATAATTAGTTCTAACTCATAATAAATAATTAATGAATCATTGTAATTAAGAATGCGAAACTTATTTCAAAACTTAAATTTATTGATTCATTCCACTGAGAGACAATAAGTGATTGACAATAAATACTTAAAATTATCGCACTAGACCATTATTATTTCTTTATTTCCATTGCTGTAGTGAGCTTATAAAGAAAGGGAAAATGAATCTGAAATATTATGTTAATGTAAAATTTTCTAATTATAACATTTTTAATTAAAATTCGAAATCCCTGCTACTTTTCATGTTTCTCGGAATTTCCTTAGTATAAAAAAAATCGATATATTATCTTTTTGTGTGCAATAAAAAAACTGAGGTTGAATAAATTGGTTATTATTAACTATTTGCCAATGAAGGTCTGGAGGAAATCTGCTTGTAGGAAACAAATAAAATAAATTTGAGAAAGTAAAATGGTGAAATTTTATGTTATTGGGATGGAACTCAAAGTCGAAATAAAATATTTTTACCACTAAGTAATGATGTTTTATTAAATATCTGTTTTATTTCAAAGACAATTTAACATTTAAATATGATTGACGTCAATTCGTAATGTCACTAAAGGGGTTTTTAGTATTTTATGTCGTTTTATACCTATATATATATTAAAAACCATAATTAGGTATAGAAGCAGGGCAAGAAAAAGAGAAATTTAATTTAATTTTTATTATTTAAAAGAGGAAAGCATGTTGAATGTATCAAATGGAGATAAGAGTACGGAAGAAGTCGACAGATGCTTTATTTCTTGGAATCAATCCAGTCAGTCGTCTGACCTGCCAGTGAGTTTCTAAAACTATCTAAGCCGTAAGCATTTGATATGAATTAATTTAACCGAATACTTACAAATTAAACAGTTAAATATAATTTAAAATATTTATAAAATAAATTTAACAGCTAAATTTGTAAATATTTAACCTAATGCAAATTAAGCAGTTAAATATATTTATTGACTATACATTCTTATTTATTTAAGTAATAATGATATATGCATGGGGGCGAAGTTAAATTTACTATCCAATCAATTCTTAAAAATTTTTAATTAAAAATATTTTTTAAAATTGTTACTTTTTTGCTCAAGTATTCAATCAAGAATCCGCGATCTAGTCTGAGCCGTTTAGAAATTCGGATCAGGCATGTAAATTTCCGACAATTTGGGTAATTGTAATTTATTTAAATTTATCTAAATAAACTCGTATATTTTGTCATGATTTTCCTGCGCAATCAGTTTCATTTTCTTTTAATAATGTGAGTTGATCAGAAAATATTTAACGAGTCATTGAGAGTCGGTTGCGGCAGTATCGTATTAAAGAAGAAAAAAATATTTAAAAAATTGTTATATACACTGCATTTCTTAATTATCAAAAGTCAGACTTCATAGTTTTATTTAATTGATATACTAAGTTTTAAAATTTTGGGGAAGCAAAGGTCTTCAATGTTTTTCTCCATTCTCAAAAAGAAGAAATTTCAAAAAAAAAAAAAAAAAAAAAAAAAAAAGGGAGGGGGAAGGAGGGTGGAAGGAATTCAGAGCCCCAAATGAATTCCTAGAATGAATCATTAGTTAAAAAGTGAATCTTCTTGTGGTTGTGGAGATGTTATAAACATGACAATTCAAACAAATCAAAACAAAAATCTAGACTGATAAGAAAATTGCCGAGGTTGCGGTTGAAATGAGTCTTTGAAATGATCTCATGTGTAGATGGCGTTGTGTTTCTTATGAATTGTTACAATTATGTTCATTATTTTCATCACTCATCTTTTCTTTTTGACTGAAAATTTTTGCTGTTGATGGTGGCCTGACATCGAGCTTTTTCTCACCAAATATGTAAATGTGTTAAACTATTGTATTGATTTTTTTAAAAACAGGCTAACTTGAAAGTAGTTATTTTCGTTTTACTTATTTTATCATGACATAATTTCCCATTTAAAATTTACTTGATCTGGTTTTGAAATAGTTTATTTTTTTTATCAGCTTAAATAGTAGAAAAAATCTTAATTATAAAACTTATGCTGGAGATGTTTCTATTTAATTTAAACTGGAATACAAACTAAAACGTTAAGAAGACGGAATTCAGTAGTTCCATCTCTCTTGTTGAAATTTAATACGAAATATGTGGAACTTGCTTGTTTTTTGTATAGAGGGCAAAATTATCTCCGATTATTTATATTGTCTTTTCAATGAAATATTGAAAGTTTTATATAGAGAAGGAGCATAAAATGCAAGCTGTAGCCTCATTGGTTTTATTTAGAAATATTGATAAAATTGATAATTTATAAATTATACTGGCATTTTAAATTCAAAAACAGTCCTGTATAATGATTTTTTTTTCTATAATTTTTACGAAATTATACGACTTAAATCTTTTAAATTCATTTCTTAAGATTATTATTTTATTTTATTTTAAAGAATCCTCAGGAATTTTTTACAAATTAAAAACTAGTTCACTAAATCCTATAATCCTAGGCTCTTACTATCTTCGTAAAATGTTAATTTTTGGAGCAAACAAACAAACTTACAATATAAAACGTGAGATAAATTTTGTACGGTTTGTTTCAACAATTTTTGTGAGTGTTTTAATCACCATTTTTGGGAACATACGTTGCATTTGGTAACGCTATGAATGTACTAGTCAGACAACAGTAAAAAATTAACTAATCATGATATAAAATATGAGAAGAAGCGCTTAATATCTAATTATGTAATTGATTATATTTTTGTATTGATCTAAATAAAATGTCGAGGTAGAGAGAAACTGAATTCCAAAATATTTCATCGATGCTTTTTATTATTAAAATGTAGCTTTTAATATGCTTCATGATATTTTTTCACATTTAAAAATTATACTTAATCCATTTGGGGATTGCCATTCTTATAGTAAAATATCTTCTTAAATCAAAGTATATTTTAATTTCTTTATAGTAAAATAAAAAAAAATTAGAATCTTTTACAGAATTACAATGATAATTGATTCTTATGTTATACATTTAAAATTTTATATTATTTAAATGAAATATCTATTTGATTTGGTTATTTAGAATGAACTCTCATTTATTGTCCTCTGTATATAACAGCAAAATAATTGCTTGAAATAGACAAAATCATTGATTGAAACTTTGGAAAAAAATATTTTTAATGTGATGAAATTTATCTGATTTAGCATTAGCAAATTGTAAATAAAACTAGGCGAAATTCAATTCGCAATAAATTGAGTTTTTATTCAATAATTTGTCAAAAATTATATAAATAAAAGAGCGTAGGAGAAACTGCATTAAGTTTTCGCATGAATCTTGGCATTGCAAACTTTGACTTCTTATCCATTTATATTAATTTCTTGAAACTTTTAACATACAGTATTTTGCTATATGTTGTGAATAATTGCATTTCGAAATGGCATTCGATATACAATTTTTAGACTCTTAAGTTAGGACACCAATTTTTGTATCACCCTGCTTCAGAGTAAAGAAAGGAGAGGATAAAAATATATCAACAATGCAGATTTATGTTGAATGATTTTTAAACTTATCTTAACTTTTATGAGAGTTGTCCGATTGTTAATCTTCACTGTTAAATGATTCTTTGGCATTCCTGTATGTATTCGAATTTATAATTCTTTAATAGAATTGATTGCATTAATTATTAAATAAATAATGCAAAAACATTCATTGGTTTTAAAATGAAGTGAAAATTGTTTATGATAAAATTTAATTTAAGTACTACGAGTGTAATGTTTTGAAAGTTGAATGAAACTACTTTCATGAAAGTAATCACCTTGTTCGACTAGGTTAATGATTTCGTACGATGTTGAACTATTAATATGGTATGCATTTTTTAAAATTTCACCTTGTTATATGGTACGATAGAATGAGATAAATTCAATTAAATTAATCTGCAAATAAAAAAGAGTATATTTCTGCGAAATATAAAAGTAAGTAAAAATCCTGTTTCGATGTTAATTTCCTAGGAAAGCAATTTTTTGTCTTATTCTTAACATTAAAAAAAAGAAGAAGGAAAAAAAAAAAAAAAAACGCACGCAAATGACTATTTAATGGATGAGTTTGAATTTCATCGTAACATTAAAAACGTTGTGTCAAGTCATGAAACCCTTAATGTATTAAATTCATTTTTTTAATTATTAGAAATAAAGAAAAAATGTACAGAAATTAAACTGGTATCATTCAAAAAGTAATTTTTTCCGAGTTTTGAAATAATGAAAAGAAAAAAAAAATTTGAGATAATAGTTTTGGAAAATGTCATGGATTTTCATGGATAATATTAGTAATTCTCCATCCGGCAACGTTTAAGTCTATTTTCACGTTCGATTACAGTTAATATTTTTATATTTCTTTTAAATCTTCTTTCTTCTGATTAAATGGAGATTTTGATGATACGAATTACAGAAGCTTTGAATTAGTTCAGCTGTGAAAATGTTCAAAGAAGCAGCGTGAAACTTTCTTATCGCGATTTGTTTATGTTTTACTGTTGTAAATAATTAATATATTTTAATAAATAACATATAATAAATGATATAGTAATAAATATATTTTAAACTGAAAAAAATTTGGTAATATTTAATGTTCTACATGAAAACATAAATTTTTATAATAAAATATTTCATAAAAAATCTAGACTTTGGATTAAACAATAAATATTCTGATCATTGTAATTGATTTTTTTGAAAAAAAAATTTAATGAAAGAAACCAAAGTAATTAGATTTAAATTTTCTTGGCAGAACGGATAGTTTCATCAAAAACCTTTAAGAAAGTTACTACTTTTACGTTTACATCATTTTACTGTGATGCAAATCTATCTTGTTGAATGAAGAACACCACAAGACTTTTTTTCTTTTTCATTTAAAGATTTTGGCAAGTCTTCAGAGATTGTGAGCAGAATCCAAGATTTTTCTTTCTTCCTGTGACAAAGTATTTAAACAAATAACATTTGCCATGGTTAGGTTTCATTCGATGCATATTGGCTACTTTGAGTGTGAGGCGATTAAAGTTAGAGACACCTTGATAAACTTTCAGATACTGTGTACTGTAAGGGATTTTGTTGTGCAATGTAGATAATGAATTTACCGCTTTTTTAGCAGACATCAGCATCATCGGATTGCTCAGCCAATAGTTTTTCCTCACTTCCTGAAAAAAGTTTTGCTCGCTTTACTTTTTCTACATCAGTGAATGAAGACTGTGATTCAGCCAACAATGGACAGACACCACTCAAAAGTTTTTATAAAACATTTTTTATGTGAAAAGAAAACAAAAACTCTTTTTTATGGGCATATTCTTTTTTTTTTAATTTATTTATTACTACCCGCTTTTGGTGAGTTGGTTCGCCAAGATTATTAGTTGTTAAAAATTTCAATTAAATATTTTGTGTAATTATGTCTTAATGTCTTCCTCAAAAAAATGTTTTGAGCTTCAAATTTTGATAGGCATATAATTCACTCGGATATAGAAATCTTACGCCATTCTGCTCTTTGATGACCAGTTTCTAAACACTATACATCCCCATAATTTCCTGGCTGTATTTTAAATCTTATATATCGCGGTGAGCTTTTTGTTTTATTTTTTTTACATAGGTATTTATATTTAATATTTCTGCTTATAAAGTTTATCCATATAGGTGCATTTCAGAGAAAACGCGATTTTGACCCCCCTCCCCACAAAATATAATTTTTTAATTTATTAGAGCCTTTTTTTTTTTTTTTTTGTCTGCTCTTATACTGACAATGTCATATAGCGTCATCTAGGACCCCATTTCGGCATGTTAAAACTGAGTGTAAGTTCAAAAATATGATATATAAACTGTAAAAGGAATACGGTAATATAGCAGATAATCAGTATGGGTTTCGTATCTAAATATCTTCTAAAAAAACAACAACTTCCGAATGTTGGTTTTCCAGATATTTTTTCTATGCATAGGAAAGAGCAGCAATATTTAAAAATGGAAGAACTTTAATAGATGTTCACTATTCTTGGTTCTGAAGTACAACAAAAGTAAGTGCAACAGAGTTCCAAACATTTTATTAATGCTTGTATCATGTTGAAATGTACTTAACATAAAAAATAAGCCTAATCTTCATATCTTAATCATCAGCAATGGGGGACAAAAGCCCAATAGGATGGAAACTTTGCGTTTTGCTTGGACAATAAAACATATTGTATTAAAATATGTTTAAATAATTTTTTAAAAATAATTAAATGTAGAAAAAATTGTATGACAAAAAAAATTAATAGGATTGAAAAGATAATTGTTTGAATTTTAAGATAACATAAAAATAATTCTAATTAAAGTTTTAAAATAATCGCTTCGAGGTGGACACTCCTTCCATCCAAAGTTTAGATGTGTTAAATTTGGTATTCCAAGTCAAACATCTGCCTTGTAGAGCGACAATGCACATACCAATATGCACAATTCAACTTTGTTATTAATGGAAATTATTGCTATTATTGGCATAAAATTCTTTTAATTGCTCTTCATTTATCATCTGGCTGATAGCCTTCGTTTCAGAGTATTGCATGTCATTTTCTGTTATTTGGAAAATTATAATATTCATAATCTTTTGTGCATTCTATATTATTCCATGAATGAAATAAAAACTGAAATGCTAATACTCCTTGCAGCTTTCTTTTAATGAATGAATTCTCATTAAACTTGCCTCATTTTGAGGATGTTGCACCTTGTGTAGACAATTAAAAATGCAAACTCACTTGATATTCTCAATTCATATTTATTATCCCGGCGAATGCATCATTATTAATCGGGAAAAGAGAGAGAGAGAAAAAGGAATGAAAAAGAAAAGAGTATTACGCAATCGCACCATCGAGTACAAAAGGTTCCGACTCTTCATGTGATGTCAGAATGAATAAGCATCATAAGACGACATACGGCTAATAACGACGTCGCAGCGCGGGGAGGGAGGAGGGGCAGCCGTCTCAAGTTCTCGACCACTTGTGCAGCGAATCTGAAGAGACTCCTGCGCCACCCATTCCACAGCGATGATAGATCCCCGGCCTCAAGTGCAAGCAAAAGCCTGTTGCTGCCGCTGTCCTGCATTTCGTCCACAGAATCTCTCCCCCCTTCCCTGCTTCTTTCGCCATTTTTTTTCCTTCTTTCGTATCAATAACACGGGACATCATTTCTGCTCAGTGTCTGGAATGGTGTGGATCCTCGAGGTGCAAAAGGGGAAATTTAATGGGACAGTGGGGTGCTCTTTGCGGCTCAGAGCGATCGCATCTGTCGCAGCGTGTGTGAGAGAGAAGGGGTGGGATTCTGCGAAATGAGACTTGCACGACGATGGTGCGAGTGTGTGCAGAAATGCGCAAGGATTATGGTTTCAAAACCGCTCTAGACAAACAAGGTTTGAGAGGAAAGGATTTCCTTCGTTGCTTGCACTCTTGAAACAACGTCAGATAAAAAAAAAAAAAATGGAATGTGCCTTTGCAGATGTGTTACGTCAAATTAATTCATTTTTTAAATATTTAGTACAATTTACTCTTATTACTGTTAATTATTAACTTTTATATTAGCTATTAGGGGGGCGGTGGATTCTATGATACTTTTATGAATTATTCACTTACGGTTATGAAATTTTTTATGCGTATGTATTAAAATCTAAATGCGACTAATTTCTTTAAAAAAACATTTTAAAACGAAATATATTATTTTTTTAAAAATTAAAAGATATATAATTTTTAAAAATTCCGTATATTTCAAGCGACTTAATTTTTAATTTTTTTTCTAATTTTTTTATTGCCCAATGTAAATTTATTTGGAACAAAACGGTGTATAATTTTGTAATTCCAATGAAATGCTTATTTTTTAGAGATATTTTTATGCACATTTACTGAATTTTCATAGGAATTTTATGTTTTTCTAAACTAAAATTGACAATCTAAAAAAAAAAACGCATACCTTATTTTCTTTTAATGTTTGACCGAAATCTTTACTATGAATTTCATTTAATTTCATCAAAAATGAAGACACCTGTAACATTTTAAAGATATTTAAATTTAATTGCAATATCCTTTTCAGAAAAGTCATTAGGATGTACTTTTTTTCCTCTTAACCATTCAAATATTTATTTTATTGAACAATACATTTTATAACACTATTTTAGTTGAATATAAACATACATTTTATTAATGAAACGATAAAAATAAAATCGCGTTTTCGTCCTTTTTTGCTTATTTCAAAGTCCACTATCCCCTTATCTAATTAACTTTTATTATTATTAACTATTCTATCAACTCTATATTAATTATTTAATTCGATATATTCTAATTTGTGTACAAATCATGGTATGATTATCGGTATCATAGATTTTTTTTTTGAGAATTTCAGAAGACTTCTGTAAATAACATTCGTTTTAGTTGAACTTCAGGCTTTTAAATTATATATATATATATATGTGTGTGTGTGTGTTTTATGGATAAAAATGAAAATAAGGGTATGGTTTGTGTAATTTTTTATGTATCTGTAAAATAATTATTTGTTTAAAAGAGTCAATGAAAACATAAATTTTAATTTTGTATATAACAATTAAATGGGAGAATAATTTTAATGATAAATATTGTTAGGAATACTATGCAGTTGGTACAAATATTTTTTTAATTATTTGAATTTATGACTTTATTACATTAGTTAATGTAATGAGCCATTTCTCTGATAGCCCCTCAGATCGAAAATCTGAAATTTACTTATAATGAACACTTGATATTGTCATCATATAACTACTAGGTTCATTTCAATAAAATTATGTTCATTTCAGTAAGCATGTTTCAATATTGTTATTTTTGGAAGTATTGATGTTTTGTCCATTTACAGTTTGAAATGACTGTCATTTAGTTGAAACGACTTTAAAGTGGATGGCTCTATCGTCATTGAACCTATTCACATGTAACCACTCGAATCTTGTCTTTTTACTTTGTTTCTACCTAGCTTGACATTCGTAGAAACGATAGCCCTCTAGTGGTAATATTTCATTGAGTTCAATGAATTTTCAATGAGTTTCTGAATAGTAATAAAACATGACAAGCCCGACGCGCGTCAATTTTTTCACTAGCTCTCAAAAAGTCGACACATCGGAAAAAAGCAATTCCTTCATTAATAAATTGGTCTCGATGACTTTTCAACAGCTCTATTGAAAACTTGTCTTCTTAACAAAGTAGGGTGAAAAAAGTCTCTCATTTACCTTCGGACAGCCGGGGGTATTTATGCTAAGCGACGCATCACAGCCTGTCCGAAAGAGAGGAGCCCCAAAGAAAGAGCGGGCCGCCATAAATTTGCCCATGAGCGGCCAACATGCATCAATTGAAACCAGTCCGTTCAGGATCCCATAAGTAATTCGCAGACGCGAAATTAAAATAAAAGCAAAACGAAAACACTCTCTCGGCTACTTGAAAACGAATATCTGCGTCGTTTTTTCCTACAGCAATTGGTGGAGATTTATTGAAACGTGCGTGTCCCCTTCCTCCCTTTATGCCGAAGGGGGGAGGGAGCAAAGTTTTACGCCAACTTTATGCAGCCTCGAACGGAGAATTTTATTACCCAATTAGTAGGGCATAACCACGTGAGCGCCGTGCCTCCAGCCAGCAAAGTAATGCGTGGGGCCCGGGCTGGAGAGAGAAAGAAAAAAACGCCAGAGCACCGCACGCATACCTGTACGTCCCCGGGACGCAGTCGCTAATTATGGAGAAATTCCGCTTGTGGGTGATGGGAGTACACAAGGGGACCGCTGCCCTGATCAGAATGCATGCGCCCTCGTATGGGAGAAAAAAAAAAGGCAGAGTAAAGCTTTTAAGATTGCTAAAAAGAAACCTTTAGTTGTTGAATTTCAAATGTGCAAAAGTTTCGTCTCAATGGGAATATGATAACTGCTTCTAAATACCATTTAGAAAACGTTCACATACTTTGATCTGGTCCCTAATATTATAGTTTAGTAAATTTACAGAAGAATATCCGTTGTATTTTACAAAATTGCATTCATGGCGATTTTGATTTGCAACAAAAAATATTTTTTAAGTTACGATACTTATAGCGTTCCCCCCCCCCTCCAAAATATTTGCAGAAATGATCTAGCAATAAAATCTCGTTATATGATATCTTGATATCATGATAATTATTCTGTGAATGATAAGGATATCTACCTACATATCTAAAGATATCTACCTATGCTTCAAAAAGCTTCAATCGAGTATTTTTGCTGATTTAAACTTCTTGACTTGAAAGCAATATTATTTTATTGTTTTCTAAGCACAAATAAATACCATATTTTTCTAAGAAATATATTTTGTGAAACAAATGTAATTTTCGTAATACTCAAATAATTATCAGTTATTATTATTTATTTTAAGAAATAGTACTGACAAAAATCGCTGAAAAAATGTTTCAAAACTTATTAACTTGGTCTTGCATAAATTCGATTGAGTTAGATTAGCATATTTTGGTGCACATCTATGAAATCCAGACAGCAGAAGTAAAAAAAAATTAAAAAAGACATTTGTTGATTGAGATAACCAGCATGTTTCAGCCGCCTCCCTTTTTATCAAGTCTTCCGGTATCATTCTGCGTATTAAATTACCTCAACTGTATTGAGTGAGACGAGAGGGAATCATTGCGTTCCACTTACGTATTAAACGAGTAAATACTGAGGGTCAAGTAAAAATAACCTTTGGCGTGAGCTTCTTCGACTCTCTATTTAAATTCGGATCGAATGGATAAATAAACAAATCCTTCCCGACATATCGAAATACTTTTTGAAAGTGAAACGTATGATTACGTGTCTTAGCTAGTATTTCATGATTTCTTGCACTTGTTTATGCTGGGCATGGCATATTCTTTATATGCACGCATCTATTAATAATTGGTTATTATTCGGAAATTATTAAAAACATAGCAAATTAGAGATATCGTACTTTTTATTAAGTATTAAAAGGAAAAATTTCGTAAAAACAACGATTATATATTTTAAATTCTGGTACTTGTTACAGCAGAAATAAAACTCTTTTGAAATTTTTATATATCAATTAATAATAACGATGAATGTGTGTATTTGCTGGCTCTTTGCAGGTAAGACTGCAACATCTAGAGCTACCAAGCTTGGAATGTTTATACGTTAAATGATGGGAATATACACCTAGGAGCTATTTTTTCAAAAAAAAAAAAAAAAAAAAGTTATTAATTGAAAAAGTAAGCATTATTTTTAATCGATTAAAAAATATTTTAAACGATATATTTCATTGTTAAAGTAAAACTCAAACCATTTTCCTTGTTGACGATCAAGATAAGCCTTATTTACCCATACTGATTAAATTTCAATGTAATGGATGCTTTTAACAAAATTTTTGATATTTTGTTGTATTCACAATTATGGTTTAACTTCAGAATCAAGCAATGATGAAAATTTTAAAAAACCTTTTAAAATTTAATTTTTTTCTGCTATAATTGTATGTATAAAAAGATATAAATAGAAAATTAAAAAAATCCATAGCACATTGAATAGAATGATATATGATTCTTAAAATAGAATGGATTTCATATCTGTAAGTTTTGAAATATTTTGTTGAGGAAGTCATCAAGACATAGTTACACAAAATATTAATTGAAACTTTTAAGAACCATTATTCTGTCGAAATAACTAGTCGCCCAAGGCGGTTAATAAAGAATATAACAATGGCATATATAGTATGAAAAAAAAAAAGAAAAAAGACAAGAATGGAAAAATACTACATATGGAAATTGCTACATATTTGCTGAAAGAGAGTGTTTGAGTTGGGCATCAAATAGAATAGGATATTTCTTTTGTATTAGATAATATAAAATAAATAGAGAATTTGATAAACTAGAAAAGAAAAAAAAAGCCAGTGTTTTCATAAATCATGTCGCTATGTTTATTTTTACAAATTTTGATTTAAGGCCACTGATGTATTTTAAATTATTTTGTTTTCGATCCGTGGTTCGTGAGCTTTTCTCTTTATCTTCAAAAAGTTAATTCATGGTTCTATCCACCTTTCTGACCATAAGCTAATGCTTATACATTAAATATCAAGTTCTCATATGGAGCATTCATTAATCCTGAATTCAAGGAATAAAAGAAAATTCTGTGGGAAATTTTAATGTATTGGCTGTGTCAACTATTTTTGTTTATTGCTACTGAATGTACCTACTAAATGTATTATCAATGTTACTTAATTGAAAATTCATCTACATGATCGTTAATGTCTAGCATGACTAAATGGCTCCAAGAGACCACAGCTATTTATTTCCCTCCTTCTTTCTCATTCTTTGTTTTTTCTTTAAAATGATAAAATATATTCACAAATATTGTCTTCGGCCCTCCCCCCCCCCTCATTTATTGACCATGGAAAAGTATACATTACCCCTTTCCCTTGTTCATCTCTCGTTACACCACTGATGGACCTATTTGATACTGGTAAAGTTTCACGTGGAACAGCGTTTTAATTTTATTTTTAACAACTCCGAGAGAAGTAATTTATGAGATAGAATTCACGATTTTCGACGAATATCTTAAATGTCTCCCTTCCTCCATGTTGTGAGTGGATTTCTGAGTTGTGTGTGTTACCTTCCTAAATTAACTCCCAGTGAGTCGCCGACGCCTACCAGTCTTCTCATTAGACTCCGACCACAAATGATCGGTGCAACCAATAGAATTTACGATCGGCGCTCGCAATAAAATGTCCCTTTTTCGCTGCCCTACGTGACCGGCTTGCTAAAAGATGGCAAGTATCGTTATTTAATTAGAATAATCGCTGCCAACGATTAATAGCGCGTTTACGGTCACGAATCCGGTCGCTCGCGAGCTGGGAGGGCTGGGATCGGTCACGATGATTGACGGGAAAGAGTTTTCGTGTTTCGGTTCTCGAGACCATTGCGCTTGTTACAGGCCACCATATTTCACCCCTAGGAATAAGTGGAATTCGCTGTTTTCCTTTACCTTCGTTTCCGGGAGACCGCAGTAAAAGTTAAGAGGCTATTTTCTTCCTTTTACTGAAAGGAAATAATAACCGTATTTTGAAATTATCTGTACACTTGGCGTATTCGGCTGAGGTCCTTAATCAGAGGCTTTCCTTCAATTTGACCAGGACTTTAGGGATATCACCTTGAAAACATATTGTTTGGATCCATGAACTAAAATTTGAATTTGTATGTAAAAATTAAGAAAAATAATACTTTTTATTGTAAGCTTTTTATATGTTTATTCCATATATTCTACACTATTCTATTATTATTTATATTTTATATGTTTTTTCAAATATTCTAGTTAAATAATATTTATAAGTCTCTTAATTATTATGCAACCCTCTTTAAAAGGAAATGAAAGTTGTCTAACATAGCTTTGAAGCTCGTATGCCTTCGTATTCATGTAATACGATATATTAGAAATGGTATATCGACTTGATTTATGTGCCTAATTTTGAAATTATTTTACGGGCAATGAAGCTAGTTGAGTAACTTCAAAATTTCTGGCTACAGGAAACTGCAGACATAATCAGTTTTAGGGTAAAAGACTTAGACATGGGGGTAATTGATTGGTGTTTTTTTGGCGTAAGAACCATATTTAGCTAGACAAGGGAGTAGAGCAGAACGCATGCCGATCATCAAACCGATTGCCAAAAGAATGCCATAGAGGCATAGCTTTAGAGCAATTTTGTAACTTTTTGAAGCAAAATTCCATGAAGGGGGCGAAAAAAAAATAATGTCTAATTCTGGCTATCATTTATACTTCCTAAGGCATTGAAACGATTTCAGGCACTAAAAGGTCTTTTCATGCCTAGGTTGTCTCTTATCTTCGCTATGCCATTGTGAAAATTAGCTTCAAACCAGAATGAAATTTAACAAATGAATTGAATATTCATTCAATGGCTATGCAACTCCAAAGCACAGTGTTCATTTCTATGATATACTATTATGCCTGTATTATGTCTTTATCGTTAAATAACCAACGAGGTATTTTATTGGTGTTTTTTTCTAAAGAGATGACTCATCTGAAAATACCTATGAGGCATTCATTCGATAATACAAACCGGCTGTTAAATGTAAGATTTATCCCCTTTTTTTTTTTTTCAAAGCATGAGAAGCCCTTATGTTAGCTCAGCATCTCCCCTCTTTCGTGATTGACTCGGTTTCTAAGAGTATCAGACTGCCAAAACACCCTCTTCTGAAAGAAGATACGGGAAAGGTGGAGTCGAGGGATCATTTAGTGACCGTCGTGTCACCACAATCAACTCGAGACGCTAAAAAGAGGGACCCCTTATCAGATATACCACTCCAATTTGTAGTTCAACTTCAGGGGTCATTGCAAGTTGCGTCGAAATTTTGGGCCGACTGGAAGAGTAGATAAGTTGATTTTTTTTTGAGAAAATTACAGTAGCAAAAGAAAAGAAAAAGAAAAATTCGGGTTTTAAAGTTTTTTTTGAGAATTATATATGTTTGTTGGAAAAAACTGATTTCTATTTTCACAGAGAATTTGAATTATCTAATGCAAAATTAGACAATTTTTGTTAAAAAGAGAGAGAGAAAGAGAGAGAGAGAGAATAAGCTGAAATTATTAAGAAAATCTGAAGTAACTTTAGATTAAAATGCTCATTTGCAAAACATTTCTATCTACCAGATGCACAATGTTAATGAAAGATGTGAAGATTCCCTGAAGCAATAGAATTAAAATTTTAGAGTTATAAAATTCAAAACTTCAACTATTCTAGTTATTTTTCTTGTATTGTTAATTTTAAACATACTTAATGTGTTTCTTGGTTTGCAAAATTATTGCAGTTACATTATTGCATTGTAAAATGTAAACAATTTGTGACATTTCTTCGCGTTTTCCAATCTTTTCTTTCAAATGTATTGATGAATGCATTTTATAAATTATGCAATCGATAAATGGCGACTAACGTGTATGAAGGCAAACTATTTCAAATTACCAATGCTGGTGAAGTAAAATTCAATGCATTTTAAATAAAGCAAGAAGATTCTAATCTTGCTTGTATTCTGCTTATTATTGAATTGTAACAATTTCGTAATATTTTCCCTATCTAATATTATCAATTCCCAGAAAAACTATAAATACTTCCAAAATAACACAGAAGATTTGTACAACTGATGGAAATTATGTCGTTTATTTAGACTATTATTGCACATTATATTTAAAATCTCCATTATTCAATTCTGGTAGCAAATTAATAAATCGAGAAAGTTCTTTTTCTCTTCAACAGTTCAATATTCTCTTTTATCATTTTGATCATAAAATTGATCTAATTTTTACTGATTTAAAGCTGAATAATGAAAGGTTTCAGATATCTTTGAAAACCTTTTAAATAATTGAGCTGATAACATTAATATTTAATTAGAAGATAATTTATAAAGACAGTAAATGTATTTAAAAATATAATTCCAACTCACTCCCAAAACTTTTGTCCATTATTAAAAATGTATCGATTTTCGTTTGTAGCAGTAAAAATCAGTATAGCAAATTTCTCTTTTGTGGTTCATTGTTAAAGAATTTCAAAATTGCTCTTCTAAACAGATGACGAAAGACAAAGACCATTTTTGTATGTTAAGAGTAAAAAAAAATCTTTTTTTTTTTTTTTTTTTTCAAATTTCAAAAGTTGTAACCAAGCATTGTTTGATTATAGAACTTTTTGGAGAAGGTTAAGGAAATTATCTGCAAAATTGCAAAATATCCTGTGTTTTGCTGATGATCTTTAATTTTAGAATCACAAACCAGCCTGCTATTAAACTGAGATAGAGTCTGCCTCAGACGAATTAATTAGAAGTCTAATCAAAAGAATTTTAAAACATTTCTTGAAAAACAGCATAAACATGCTCTTAGAAACAAGCAAATTGAAATATAATTCTCAGCTTATGTTTTAGTAAAGATAGTTTGGAAATTCACTTTTGGTGAGATTAAATAGTTGAATATTGAATTTACGTTGCGCTAAACAAATTCTCTCTTCTCATGTAGGAAATTTTTCTGGAATTTTAGTCAACATTCTGCGTGTAGTTCGATGAAAGTTCAATAAGCATGATGCAATCGATATCAAGCGAAATGTATAATAAGAGTTTTAAAAATCTTAAAACACATTTTGCTAATATCTTCAATGCAATTTTTTTTTAAACTTTTTAAATAAATATTTTTTGAGAAATATTTTAATTTTTCTGCTTGTTTTAAGACTTTTAATAGTTGACTTTTCAAATGATGCATTTTACAAATAAAATTTTCATGAATAAATTATTAAATACATTAAGCACATTAAGTCGGGCTAAGATATATAATCCATTTTGCAAGGTATTTAATTTTCTATTGTTGTCATCAAGATATATTTTCCATTTTGCAAGATATTTAATTTTTCTTTGTTGTCATCAAGATATATTTTCCATTTTGCAAGATATTTAATTTTTCTTTGTTGTCATCAAGATATATTTTCCATTTTGTAAGACCCCAGGTTAAAGATAATACAGGCATTCTGTCTGAGGACACACAGTCTTTCTAGGTTTACAGACACCATAAACCGTTCAGAGCTCATGAAGTACCGTAAAAATGTTGCAGACTTAATTCGCATGTTCTATAAAAATGTTTTCTCAGAAAGTAATTTGCAGGGTCGTCATGGTTTGTCAAAAGTTCCCCCGACGCGCAAGTGCAGGAATCGAGGGCAGGAGAGACGGGCAATATAGATAGACAGATAGTTGGTGAGGAAGATGCTTATCTGTGCTACATGATGTAAACACATCTGCTTTTGCCGCTGTTTGCTGCAGCAATTGGCATCGGAGGGGGGACGTGCACCAGCAGCTGACGGTGTCTCGTTTCTCAGTGTCTTTGAGGAAGTGACATTTACTCGGATCTCATACGAAAGGAAGGAACCATTGCTCAACTTACACTCCTTCTGATTTTTATTTTTCATCGTCCTGGTGCTGCGGAACGGTTTTTTCCGTTGATGCAGAACGTGATTTCGGGGCATCCCGTTTCCCGATTTGCAGCTCTGAGAGATGACGCGCAGATACGGTCCCAGAAGAGTGTCTTGCTGAGCCCGACTTGCCAGACGTTCAGCCAATTAATTCGATTCGAATGGGTTGCGCAAGGGCCGCAGCAGCGATGGGAATTCCACTGCAGTGACTCCGCTAAACGAGTTTTAATTTCATTTAAGGAAGAGTTTTGAAACGTTACCAGATTAGGGATAAACAAATGAATCTTTATCAGTAATTGTTTTTAAAAGATTAATTTGCAGGTTTTTGAAAACAATTTTTACAAGCAACTTGCTCTACTTCCATATTATTCCATGTTATAGGCAGTGAATTAATCTTTATTCGCTACTTAGCAAAATATGAAAAGCATTAAATGAAGTGAGATTTAGAATCAAGCTTTAATAAAGTTACAGTTGCATCGTTGCAGAATGACATATTGAACTTGTCTAGAAATGTGAGTAGTGGAACCTGATTTCTTGGTACACCAATAATCTTCTTGTTGGCTTCATTTTTACAAATACATTCCTAAGAAGCTGATTTTTTTTTTAACTATAAAAAGCTAAAAGATAATACGTTTAAAAAAACTGATGAATGAAAAGGCATTTATTTTAATGGTTGGTACACTACAATAACACGACATGCATGGTGAAAAAAAATAGCTCAAAAGACTCTATGGGTCAGATTGTTGGATCCAGAAGTACCAAATTTGGTACGCAGTTATTTCCGGAGTTGTAGATGCACCCTAAGAAAGAATTGTTCAATTTTTACTAAGAATCGATAGAAATTTTTATGTGTTTTCCCCAATAACTTGGAAACATATTATTGCATGAAATCATTTTTACATCTCTTTAAAATTAAAAAAATAATAATAAGCTTTTCTGTAAATTTTTTTTTTTTTTCATTTTCGTGTAATTTCTTTCTATGATTTTAATAAATTTATGAAAAAGCTTTTTTAAGTATTTTTTACAATTACATATTTCATTGTTTAACAGCTGTTCAGTATGAGAATATACATATAACAAGCACTTTCATTTTATTAGTAACTCATACGCACAAATATAGATCATTAAATTTTTAAACATTGGTTTACGTTGAACTGCTTGAGAGGGGGGGGGGGATTACCATTGTACGCATCATTTTAAGTACTAAAATATTTTAAGGATGATCTTTAGTTTTCGCTGGAATACTTAATTTCTCTAATTAAATTTTTTTATAATGTATTTTAGAGTATTCTAAGAGAAAAGCATATTTTTTTATGTAATTGCCTCTGAATAAATAAAAAGCATTAAAATTGGCTGATAATTATGACTATTATAATGTAGCTTTTTGTTTACAATGTGCCCTAATTGAATCAAAGCACACAGAATTAGATTTTGTTTCCAGATGAATAATTTAAAATTAAATTTTCTTCAGAGCATATTTTCAGCATAAAATTGTTAGAAGTTAATGCTGATGAAATATATTGCTATTAAAAAAATTAAGGAAGTGGGCTTAGTTAAAAGAAACTTAATTCAGGTTTGCATACTTTATTTTTCTATTCTAATTCTCTTTCTACTAAAACATAAATCTTACTCATAACATGAATCAAGTTAATATAGTAAAGAGAAAAGAAAAGAATGGCTGATTGAAAAATAAAATGACGATTCGAATTAGTAAAAAGGATTTTATTCAATAATAATAGAGTCTTTCCCCCTCTTTAATCAGATTGTTGAAAAAGAATATGGCGATCTAAACGATCTTAGAAACTACGAAATTATCTTTGATATTTTATTATAATTTTAAAATTGCTTTTCAACAGATGTGAACTGTTTAAGTATTTTTAAATTTGAAAATAACTGAAGTACATTTGTAAAGTATATAAGTTATTCTAACTAATAATTCAGTTAAAGCCTTTTGTGTTCATTTTCGTGTATCTCGGAGAATACAGTATTATTTTAATATCCAGGAGGCCCCTGAAAAAGTTACTTGTCGATAGTTGAAGTATTGATTATGTACTTAAATTGTAATGGCTTGTTGAAGGGAAGCGGATCTAATGAATTGAGGGGATGATGCGAAGTGATGAAATAATAGATGTGATTCTGGTGGTCATTTGTCGTTCATCCGCGTGACCCCGGAGCGGGACCTCCTGGGTGAGACAACAGGGGTGGGCTCGTCTCGGCGGCTCTTTTATCTTCTCGTAACGATGTCTGACGCTGTCGGAATCTCCCTCTATTCCACTCGGGATTCCCAAGCGGATTTTACTACCTGGAAGCCTGACCGGCTGCCTGTTCGGATGATTCAGCTCAAGCACTTATCATAGCTGGGAATGAGTGGATTTCCGAAAAACTTTATGTGTCTAAGAAATAGAGAAGATTTTTTTACTGTTTCCTACGCTAATTAAGATTTTCGAAATAGAAAGGGATCTCAAGTAGAAGGTTCAGCCTATTACTCAGTAGGAAATACTCCGAAAAAGTTTATATTAAATCTATATCTATTATATTTAATTTATAATATGGTATCATACAAAATAAGGTATCACATATAATACGGGAAAAATGGATGTTATCTGAGAATTCTTTTACTTTTAAAATCGTTAAGTTTTTAATGAAGTTGAATACGCGCAATCATTTTTATTACCATCTTTTCATGATCAGAATTTATTACATTATTATTAAGAACTAAATTTCTATTACTTACATAAAAACTTGCATACTAATTGTTATTATCTAATAATTTCATAATTAAAACTCATATCACATAAATTCAATTCCCTAGAAATTCAAGTGAGAATATAAAAATATCCAGCATATATATTGCACTATTCTTATTGATGATTTGTCACAAAAGGTTCACGACTCTATGAGACGTATCAGGGCAGAATCCCAGCTATCAGCAGCTTAGCCGATTCAACAATATGTTGAAAGATTTAATAAAAAATAAAAATTCTTTAGGTGGCTCTTAGAATAAACATTTGTTACCATTAAATGTCCTAAGACGTTGAGAGTGTTTTTTTTTTTTTTTGCATCATTCTTAGAGTAATTTAATTTTGTGTAATAGAATTTATTTAAATTAAAATCAAATGACGTTTGAACTTAGAACGTTCTTAGAATTTTTGCATGTTTTCAAATTTATTTGCAAATTGCCAAATAGTTTTTTTTTTTCTTTTTCTTTTTCAATTGCTAAAACTATTCACAAGACAAAAATCACGACAAACTTTGTTTTAAGATTAAAAAAAAAAAAAAAAAAATTTGTTTAAACTAATTTTTAAATTTAAGATTTTTTGTACCCTAAACGCTGAAACTATTTCTCTTTAAAATGATCTGAAATTAATATTAAATATTTAAAAATTAATCAATATTTTTTTAAAAGAAAAGTTGTTTTTAGAAGTTGGTTTGAAGAGCAAGGGTGTAAATTTTTTTATGATTACATGACTATTAAATGCATTGGATTACATGACCCCTCTGTCTCTTCTTTCTCGAATAATGACTGTGGTGAGTGATTAGCAGAGGAACATCTTTCCTCTGGTTACTCAGTCACTTCACATATTAAATGGAGATCTGACTTACACTCTTGTACTGTTAGTTTGACAAATTTAACGAGAATTTGCGAGTTTTAGATTAGAGGAAATGAGAGTAAAAATATAATCGAATACATTCTGAATATTATTTGGTATGGATAAAAATAAAATAGGGTTGCAGAGGGCTAGTTATAACAATATTTGGAAAAATGTTTCTATTTTTAAAAATATTATAGATTTCACACTTATCACTTTTTAATAATATATTCATTAATCTTATGGAAAAAAAGAAACGAAACATTTGGCAATTTTAATGATTTTAGCACAATAAATATTTTCTCAAAACAAGTCAGCTGTTACAACTTGCCCCACTTCTGGGGAAAGTTGTAACAAATGTGGGGTAAGTTGTGACAATAAAAAGAAAAAAAAATTAAACATTATTTTATTAATTCAAATAAAAAAGACATCTGCTAATTATTTGGCATAGGGACAGTTAATGATATCAAGTGGTTTATAGCAAAACGAATGATAAAATGATTTAAACAATTAACATAAAAGTCAATGAACAGAATTGCAATCGAAGCAAGCAAATGATAAATCGTTACCTCTTACAAATTCGAAAATTTAGTTCTCCACCCATTCTTCATCATCAAATTTGATCAGCCATTTATTTTATTTTCATTCCAGGAAGATGGCATTTCAGAATGGAATACTTAACAGATATCTGATAAACTAACTTTCTTACTTCCAGGTGGAAGCAATCTGAAGTAAATATCCGCATTTCAGCAAATAAGAAAATATTTTCTTTTCTTTTGCAAATGTCATTACTAGGTTTGATTTTGCATATTCAACAGAAAAATGAGTGAGACTCGAAATATGGAATCACTCAACTGCATTTTTAATATTTATCATTTTCTTCCTAAGACTTCGATTGTAGCTCGACTTTTTGAAGTCTCTTCAAATTTTCTTTTATAGTTTCTCCATTATAAAGCGTGAAAATAACTAGACAGAATCGTTCATATTTATAATTTGTTCTGTAATCACTTTCATTTCTTCTAATACTTTCTAATATTTGGTTTGACACGTTTTAAGGAGATGGGACGCGTCCTTTTTATTATTTCCTTTCCATATTATCGTCTCTCTATCTGCAACTGTATATAAATTACTTAAACAAAAATAAAATAATTGGCATGGTATCAATTAAAGCAGAAAGTCTAAACTACACAAATGGAAACACGGGGAAAATACGTTTTACAATTTACTCCAAGATTTTCTTACAATCTGCCACATCGTATGGTTCCTGACATTTAAATTGATTTATAAACTAACATTGCAATTATCAAAAAAATTAAAATCTTATATTATAGTAAAAAATTATTTTATGAACAAATAAATAAGTAAAGGCATTTTTTATGAGATTAATTAATTTATCTCAAATCAAAATTTACAAAATATTTTTTTCTCATTAACGAGCTAAAACAGTGCAGGTGCATCCAATTTCTCGCTACCCGCTTCGGTAGGGCATTAGCTGTTTATATTTAATAGATTCAGTCATAGAAATTATATTTAACAAAATTTTTGAGCAAAACTTTTTAAAATCACTGCATAAAGTACGACTTAACCCATTACAACTAGTCCCTAGCTCCCCTATTTTTTAAAATAAGAAAAATATATTTTCCCTACCCCTGATTTTTAAAAGGCCTGGGCACTGGGGTTCGTCCCTCCCCTCTCCGCTCCTTTCAACGGGATTGTCTGTTCTTTAATGCTTCTTTTCAAAACTTTTTAAATTGAGATATTCGATATCGAAAGTAAAAATCAGTGAAGTGATGCCACCCGAATTGAATCAGTATTTGATAATCAGGCAAAGAAGCATAAACTCGTTTCAGTTTGTTCTAATAAACTTAATTTCAAAATACAACATAATTAAATGAATAAAAATAAATAAATTTAAAGGAAAATGGTGTAATTGATTAAATCAATATTTACATTGCATTTTTTTTTATTTGTTAAATGTATAATATATCCATTTTCAATGCAAACCTTCAAATCAAAATTTTGGGAAATCGTTTTCAGCTAGTCATTTGTTGATCTCTTTAATTCTTCAAATAAAATCCGTGCATAATTAATAAACTGTAAACAGATAAATAATCAGCTGAGATGACATTTTTGTGTTTAGTTTCATATATAAATGTACCTACTCTGAGCTGATACTTAAATGAACCTAGACTGTTTCACAAAGAAGCACCGAAGCGAAAAACGCCAATTTTTAATAACTCGTTAAAGGAAAAGGTTTTAGTTTTATATTAATTCCCAAGGATGCTTTGGCCATAATATCTGGAGAGAAGCGTGAAGAAACTATTACCTACGAGTTGAAAATCGAGCACGAAAGTGAATTTATAATGGTAATGCTCATGGGTGTTTGAGAAATCTTTCGGACTATTATTTTTCTACTCCAGCCATGGGAAAGATGTTTTCCCACTTTTTCTTTCGCCCTTTATAACAATTACCGAGGAGTGAAAATTAAACTTGCATCGTGCCATTCTCTCTTTCGGTTGCAGCTGCAATTACACAGCCTTAAATTATCTTTTCAGAGCAGTTCTCTGTCGTTTTGTCGATCATTGACTCCCTGCTTTTGTTAAGCACTGTTTTGATACAACGCAAGAGAACATAGAGTCTTAATTAAATTTTTGTTCATTGAATATTACTACTGACAAAATGATTAAACCTTTGTAATTTGCAACAATTTATCTGTTTCATTGTCAAAGCAATCCTTTTCAACCGTTTGACATGAAGTGAGTCTCTTAGATATGCATAATACTAAAATTATCATCCTGAGATCTACAGAAGATTAAATACAGTTAATTCTAAAATTTCTTTATTTTAAAAGAATTATTTATTATTTTACAAAAATTATTTTACTCTCCAATTCTGTAAAATATTTTAGATAATAAAATATTTATCTAAAATATTTTATTTACGCTGCCTGTCAGAAAACAGTTGCCAGTCTCATTGGTATTTCCGCGCAATGATACAGATTGTTGTTCCGCTCATTACCTAATGAAACGAAGGTTACGAGGTAAATTAAGTTCAAAAATTGCTAGAGAAGATTTGTCTCACATAAAAAGTTTGATTCTGTTCGAAATTTCAGCCTGTATTTATTACATCGATTATTCAGTTAGTTTACAGCAATAAATCCCTTTAAAAAAAGCGAAATTTGAATATGTTGTTAAATACGAGGCATTAAATAACATCGCAATATTAAGAATAATGCCACCGTGATAGTAATGTAAGAAATCTGGAATTGCTGATTTCTTACAATTTCCAAACATTATTTGTTACAAAATGTACGATGGAAAGCCATTGGAATATTAGAGGCTTACCAAAATAAAACCGAAGTGGCCAGGTAATAAAATATGAGTGAAAAAACTTTTTTTTGAAGCAATATACATCACATCCGTATGAATCAGCTAAGGACAATCAGGAGATTGGATGTCAGTGATCAATATTACACGTATAAAGAATTAGAACATCAATCAAACTTATATCTTTCTTGGCTGCATCCTTCGACTGGATAATGTCATTGTATACTGCACACATCAGTCTTTATGAAGGTAGTCTGTATGCCCTTCTCCATCCGCCTCAGATGGAAGCGTTTGAGAAGAACATGTTAGCATTTGCTGAACTACAGACCAAGGCTTCTTTTACAGTCAGATCTAGGCTTTACTTGCGATTTGTAGAGAACACGGAGACCGAAATTGTCAAATCATTTGGTACGCAGTTAAAACAGAATAGGCCGGAAGAAAAGGAGAAAATGACTTATTGTTTTAAAATATTATATCTCTATATTATCAATATATAAGTTCACATATATTAATGGGCTCTTTTTTTGTTACAGATTTTTTTTTTTTAACAAGGCGATATTAACTCATTCTTATATCGCCTTGGCCATTTTTAATTTAGCTGTATACTGACGGTTCTATAAAACAGTTTCATATGGCGTATCTGTGTGAGGTGCCATCTGCCACCATCGAACAGACTTCCATGTCTTTCGACGCGCAAACAAACTGTTCAATAAAGGTAACATCTTTGGCCTTTTTATGAACTCGTTTGTCCATTGAACAGGTGATAAATTCATCATACAAGATAGCTACTTTGAATGATTCGGGGCTTTATGGTGCATGCTTATCTTTAGCAACAAAAACATTTTCATCTGAAGTAGCTAGTTTGGTCCCCCCCCCCCGCCCGATTTAAATTTCATCGAACATTCTTGAAATGCCCAACAGCGCTGTAAACGGTTGCTACTGTAAACCCTTCTTTCCAGATTCTTGCAGTAATTTGAGTCATATTTTTCAAAAACAATATTTCTCTTTTTTTAAATTGCGCTCATAGACCTTTATATTACTGCTCAAGACAATCGAATTCCATATGAAGAATATTTTCCTTTTAACTGATACATCCGTTTTATCAATTTCATATATGTTCTAAAGTTTAAACTCAATATCTAGGATTAAAAAATAATTTTTAAAAAATTTTATTTCTATGTTACAACATTGTTTTATACTTAATATGCTCCATTCAATCAAGTATAAAACTTTTTAATTGTTGCTGCTTTTGACTTACCAAAATTTGTGGAAAAAGTATAAAAATTATAATTTTATAAACTTTTGATGCATAAAAACTATGGCAAATTTCATTTCGCATTCTGAAATTAATCCTACTTAAAGATATTTGACGAAATAAACATCTACACAATGGTATTAAAATTTTTTCAAAAAATTTGTTTTGACAAATTGGTATTCTTATTTAGCAGATTTAATTATTTAAAAATAAACTTGACTGAATTGCTCATTACTAGCAGTAAACATGTCTAACAACGTTATCAGATCTTACCGATTTGAAGTAAGATCTTGCATAATCTGCTTTTCCGTAATTCTTCAGCCAGCTGCCCTGTATCATCAGTCACATTTCTTTTTTGCTGTATTTTCTCTTTTTCTTCTAGCGATCTTCGGGGCCTTCTTTGGGAGAAAGGGTTGGACCAGGCGGGGCCTGGTTTAAGTATTGCCGGCTCCCGCTCGGTGACCTCCGTGTCTTGACCCCCGACCTACCGTCGATAAACATAGGCGAAAACCACGGCGTTTTGACGTCACGTGTGAGCCCACACAGAGTGGAGTTGGCGGGTTTTTTTTTCGTCGCCAACTTTATAATCCCACTTTTGCGGATGATTCACTCCATGCCTCCCTCACTTTTTTTCCCGCTCATTTTTGATACTTTGTTTGAAGTTATCAAATATAATCACAATTATCAATACTTATGGCCATCAAAAGTGACATGCAATTGAAAATAATTATTTTCGGAAGTCGATGTGTGTTCAAACCTAATGAAGAATATCCATTATTTAATATTGCACTGGAATTTAGTTAATTCGAAACTGATGGGCACAACAAAAATTCAATTGAATAAAAAAGCTGGATTAATAAAAACTAAATTTAAATATATATAAAGCTAATAGAAAGCGATAATCTTTGAGGTGGACAATACAGTAAGGATTGTCTATTTAATGGTTTTAATAAATAATATGTAATAAATTAATAAAAAATTTCCAAATTATTAAAAGTCATCACAATTTAAAAATTAAAGAATTTTATCATAATAATTTTTAAAAATTAATAATGTCCAAAACAATAATTTTAATGAAATTATTATTGTAATAAATAGTGTATAAACCAATTACTCTATATATTTTATTAGTCGCTTCTGGCATCTTTCTGGTTCGCCGTTCGCTTAGATGTAATTTCATGTTCATTCTTGATTCAAATTATCAGGCATTAAACCATGTTGTTTTAATAAGTTTAACGATGCCAATGATGTAAAATTCATTCATTCCATAAAAACACAAATAAATTCTGTGATAATATATTGGCAAGATTTTTTTTTTTTTTCTGTTTACTTGGAGCAACTTTGCATTATTTCCTATAGATATGTAATGTAATTCAGAAGTAATTATTTAAAAACTGTGAAACTTTATGTCATAATATATAATTCCCATTTTAATCGAATGTAATTTTTTTATTATTTTTTAACAGATCCTTGCTACTAAATATATTTATTTTTTTTTGTGAAATTCCGATATAATTCTATGAAATTTTCTCATGTGACAAATTTATGTAATTGATTACTGACATGCTTAATTGTTACGAATTAGTTAAATATTTTTCTGGAGGGATATCTCTTTAGATAAATAATTCTTTAAATAATTGACATTTGGATATCTTAAAAACTACATTCGAAATAGATGTATCTAATTAAATATGATGAATCCACTGTAATAACTTTAAATTGAATCAAAATTCAGTTTAACTGCTGTTTCGAATGACCCTTTCGAATGCTGTACCGCCTAATCTGATATTGCCTGCAGACATAAACTGGATAAATTATGTACGGTTTAAAAACACAGTGAATAGTAATGTAAAATATTAATTAATTTTATGAGGGAGAATGCTTAATGCGTTCATTAATTAAAGCTTGTTTTGTTCATGATATATCTTATTTATGCATCTATATATTTTCGATTCATTAAATGACAAATGTGATTTAATTATGTCTTTAGAAAAACGAAATGTCATTTTATGTATCTTTTAATTCCATAATATTATTTAATGCATTTTTAGTTACTTTTTTTTCGCAAATGAAACAAAATGCATTCCATTAATGAGAACAAAACAAGATCTCTTAAGCATATAAAATGTTAAGATTTTCAATTTATTCAAAATTTTGAGTATCGCACATTGTATTTGAAATTCAATTAATGATAAAGAATTGTATTAAGTAGTGTGCTTTACTTTTCTTGTAATGTATTTAGAATATGGAAATTTATTAGCTGTTTAAATCCAATATTTCCATATTCAATTTATTTCCCATAATTCAAGGTTTTTTTTATCTTATTAAGTTATTTATTTATTATTATTATTAATAATTTGCCTTTAAACATTTATTCGATATTCGACTTCAAATTGCAAGCCTTTACATATGTTAGAAAAAAATGTGAATTCATTTACTTTGATTTTTATATTTTAATTCATTTTTCATTTGGAAAATGATATTTTTAACATTTTTTTCTACACCGTTTGATAGGACATTTAAATTTGATTATTATGACTTTTGCAATACGGAGTGAAATAAATTTAATAAACCATTTTTTCGCTCCTTCGCAATATCTAATAGACCACCTGTTTTATTTGGAACCTATATGGTTTTCTCAGACATGCAGCGTGCTGTAAAATCAAAAGGTATTCACTAAAAAATTCCAGATAATATATGATAAACGAAGGAAAAAAAAAAACAATTGAAAAGCAGAAAAATTAGTTCAAAAAATGACTAGGAATTATTGCAAATAGTTATCTGCTATACATTTTTTTCTTAAATAATAAACTTTTAAAATATGCAGAAACATTGCCGTGAAATGCATTAAAATGCTCACAAGAAAATCTTCAGAACTTAAAGTGCTTTGTTACATTTATGAAGCCGTGAAATTCGTGAAACAATAAAATGGAACATGCATGAAAGTGTTTTATGAAAGCATTAATATTCAAATTAACAGTTGTAAAAGTTGTTTTTCAAACACCTTTTGTTGAAAAGTCCCCTTTTCCCTTTAAATAAATTTTAAAGCGGGTAAATAAAGCGAAAAACTTTTCCTGTATAAACTTTTATTTATTTTTTGTTAACAAACTAAATTATGTTGTTTAGGATTTTGAACTATTTTTTTTATTATTTTAAAATGATTTATATTCATTAAAGAATTAAAATATTCTGAAAGGAGTATTGTTTTTAAGATTTTTTTCACTGATTAATTTTATGAGATATTCCACATACAGAAGTTCCCTTTCTAATTAAAATTTCTGTTAATTATCTATATCTTAATTTAATAATTCATTTATTCTGATCAATGAATATTTTTTGATAAAGAAAATTATTTTTATAGTAGAAAACAGTGCCTGATTTGAAATTAAAATGGAAATTTAACTGAGGAACAGTTAAAATAATAGAAAATACGTAAAAATATAATTAATACTGTTTTAAATCAAAATTTATTAGAATGACGGTGAAACCGAAATAGAAAGAAAATAAATCCTTTTTATAGGCTATTTATATGATGAGTTAAAAATTTCCCCTATTAAAAATGGGATAATTTAAATGAAGTGAAATTTTATATAATTTAAGCAATTTTTTTAAACATTTTATTACTTAAATTTTCACAAGTGGACTAGAACGTGAATGCCACTGAAATGCAATTATAATGCTTTTGAGAACGTTTACTCTTTCTAACTGACATTTCTTTACAATATTAATAAGGCTTTAAAAATATAAGGTTATAACTCCTTACAAGAATATTTAAAACGAAAAATCTTTGATCTCATTTCGCGATGCTTTATTTATTAACTATTTCGAGTAAATGTCTAGATTTTAATAGGTTTCGTAGTGTTTCTACTTGGTATATCATCAAATCGTTTTAATTTTGTTAACTATAGGATTTTTTAACGATATGATGTCACTCAGTGTTCAAATTTTCTGTCGCAGTGTCCGCTCTTTCAGTGAATTTAACATAACATATTATTGATATATATTTTGTGTTTCTTATGAATATCTATTTATTTTTGAAGATGACATTTCACATTTCTATGAATAAGATTAATTTTTTTTATTTCAACAATTAGTCTTTTAATTTTATTTGTCTTTTATTTTACATTTTCCTAATCCTCCCCTCCCCCCAATAATGGCACCCTGCAAGTTGAAAATCACTATTTTAGAGTAAAATAATCAATTGCACTATAATAGTTGCTTTTTTGCCCATCATCTTTTATTATTTTTTATTATTTGCCCACCAACTTATGAAAACAAGACCAATTTTCATTGACGGCCACGATAAAATTATTTTACTTTATTAGATAAATTCAAATTGTTGTGCGTCTTGGCAATAGCTTTGAACTCATATCATTCGTTACAAAATTATTATATTATTAATATATAAAACAATTTATTTTTGAGATAATAAAAAATAATATTTGTATTCTTGATATTATTAGAAAATGATGCTTTCATTCTTTCTGTCTAGCTTTCCTACTTTGTCTCTATCCTTCTTAGTTTTTAACGAAAACATTGATAAGTTTTGCTTTGATAATCATGCGATTATTGAAAAAAAAAATGGTTTATTTATTGAAATGAATGTAACTGCATATAAAAAATATTTTTATTATTAAACTTTAATTTTCAATTTCTGATGTAATAATAGGAGTTACAAAGACTCAAAGAACATAATTTTTTTAACTAATGCTTTTTTTATCGGTAATTAATCTTTTCTTTACTTATTTATATTGAATATTTGAGTTCGGATTTGAGGATTTCAAATATCTGCAACAGAATTGGAGTTCATATAGAAGAAAAACTTTATCGAAATGATTAATTTTCTTTAGAAATCCATGAAATGAGGTACGAATATATTAATGTTCTTTTCAATATTAGGGGAATCAAATCTGTGAGAAACAATGTGTCTAGAATTTTTCTGTGATAAAAAGAGAATTCCATGGATCTTTTGTATTAATGACATTATATTGAAAGTATTAAAAACAAAATTGCATAACATTATTGACGGTAAAGTAAAATATTGCATGCAAAATTAATTAGTGATAAAATGTATACAATTAAAAATACTGGAGATACAGTAATTTTACAGTATCGACATATGCTTCAGAGTAATGTTTTTATTATTATTATCATTATTACTACGCTCATTTCGCGCATATTTTTAAGAATGAATTATAAACTGTTTTCCAAAAATATTCGGTTTTAAAAGAGAAGGCAAAATTATTTTGAGTTTTCATCTAAGAGATAACCTACACTTCTTTTTAAAAAAAATGTTATATACAATTTTTTTAAGAATTAATAAAAGTAAGGTGTTAAAGATGTTTCAAAATTCAAAAAGTAATCTGATGAAACTTATAAAGGGCAATGTTTCAGATTTTATTTTTCTAATAATAGGTTATTAATACGAAAAATACTCAGTATGAAACAAATTTACGGCATCATTTTGAAGGTAATGATCAGATATCCTAAAATAGCGTAAATGGGAATATTGATTTCTTGATTTGATATAAAATATTTCCTAGATATAACATATTCGTAAAATTTGTAATTTGTCATAAATTTTGTATGCAAATTATGATATGTTACCTAATACGATTCTGAGATATATTTAACTTATTTTTATATATATGTGGACCTTTTGACCTAAAAAATATTTAAGATTGTATAAGATATTTTGATAGCAAAAAAGAATTACCGCGTAAATTGTTGATGATAATTAAAATTTCTCTCATATGATTATCCAATAAAAATAATATATATATTTTTCTTTGAAATATTGGAGTTCAAATCCTATAATTCGAAATAAAAGCGCAGCATCTTCTTTCCTCTACATCTCCTATGACATACTAGTATTTATTTACGAATTACTTTATTTATGAAATAACTATATTTCATTTCATTTACAGAATTCATCATTTCTGGGTAAAGAAAAATATTATCAGTATTAATAAAGACTGAATTTTGAAAACTAATTACATATATAATAAAAAGTTGATATTTTTATATTTCTGACAGCATTTCAATATATAAATACATTTGGTAGTAGGAATTGTTCAGAAATTTTTGAAATAAGAATTTACTACAGGAATATCCCAGATTTGATAACAAGTCAATGATAATTCCTAGTACATTTTGAACCTTAAAATTTACTTTTTTTTTCCTTGACATAAATATCACTTTTTTTTTTTTTTTTTCTTTTTTTTTTTTTTTTTTTTTTTGTCGACATATCTCTCTCCTCGTTCCTTCCCCGAATCCGTGATAAAGTGCGATAGCGAGAGTGTTACATATGGGGCAGTCCGACACATCGAATGGGACGCGTGTCAAGAGAACTAAAATGTAGCTCTCAGTCTCCGTTCCGCAACACGTCATTCTTTTGGAAGTTTCACAAGCGGCAGCGATAAAACGCCAAAACAATTTCCCACGATATATTTCAGCTTAAAGCCTGTTTCACAATCCGCATTACGGGATGGTTTATGCGGCCGACTCAGGGGGTCCGTTTTCAGAAGCACAGCGAGGGCTCACCGTAAATGATTAACCATAAGAAATGGCCACTCATAACTCCTGTGTTCCTGTTCGGCCCCCGTTTCGGTCCCTCTTTTCCTTCTTCACTTCAGACGATACAAGTTCGCTTCGTTCGATGACATTCACTTGTGGGTATTGAGGCGAGACAAATTTGTTCAGGAAACTCATATTATATATTTATTCAATTTTTTTAAAAGGAAAACAGAGCCATTAATAAATTACTATGACTTCTGACAAATCAAGTCTATTTCAGAGACTTTTTGTTAATACTAAGGATCTGAAAGTGGTTTTAAATAGATTAAATCCTAGAAATGTAAGGTGCTGACTTCTAACGATTGTGGCAATTTAAATTTTTCTTCAGATTTATTTCTTAGAATATCAAGAAATCTCTACGTAAAATTTATTCCTTTAAAATGAAACTTTCATATTTTAATTACACATACATATAACCTTGGCTAATCATATTAAGAGAAGGAGGTGAGCCGTTTCGAAAAATGAATTTTTCGATCAAGCCAAAAACTTCTATTACTTATCTAATTAAAATACATGATTTTGAAATATTTTGAGTACAAAACGAATTCAATTCTTTATAGACTACACTTATTTCATTATAAGAGTTAAAATTACATTTTTAGAACCCCAGCAAGTGCATCAATTTATATTAACAGCTTATAACATATGAAATACTCAGTAAATAGCTGCAAAAATTTTTGTTTATGTTCTAGTAGCAATGTTTCACCATCTTTTCATTTAGAAGTACGTTAGACGACGTTAATACATTTCATTGATCAACAAATCGTACAGCAAACTTAAATAACAGGGACATATGTATAGAAAGAAAAAAAAAATATTAAACAAAACTATAGTATTTAACTAGACGATAAGCTACAACTTGCATAACACTGACTTTTAATATTCACTTTTAAGAAAACAAGTCATTAAATGGCAATAATAAATTTTTACCATAGGTTGAACATAATAAAAATTCTTTAGCTTACCTTTAATGCTCTAAAATCATCGTCAACTGTCACTGTGTTATCCATGTCGCCTACTTCGTACTCTTCGATGAAGTCAACATTTGCCTGTAACTTTATACAATTCATTGATCTGTGATTTCTTATAAATTGTCTGCAACAGCTCTTAATCCTCGTTACAAGCATGCGGGAATTCCTATGATGGGCATTATATGCTTTTTGAACTTTGCAATTTCTTTGACCTTTCGGATAATCCGGGTTTCGATTAACCGTGGTTTTACTGTAATACTGAAAAATGGAGATCCCGTTTTAGATTGTATTTTGAAAAAAACATTTGGATTTTTGAAAAATGCTCTGATGAATTTTTTAAAAAGTGTAATTTTTGAAATAATACATTTAATGGTTGATTAAATGGTTGAATGGTTGAATTTGTTGGCGCAAAACCCAGGCATGGCCAATATGAATATATATATATATATATATATATATATATATATATATATATATATATATATATATATATATATATATAGTTTTGTACGATAATATAAATATAGTATAGATAAGACATATCAATGTTTTCACGAGTAAAATATTATTTTACCCTTTATGTATTTGTATGGAACACAGTTCATTCAAACATTTCGAAGTAAATTAGATAAAGTATGAAATTACCATTTCATATGTCATTTGTGAATATTTTCTTCATTCCTCATAAATTTTTCATGTAACACAGAAAAATTAAATTTTTCCTGAATGGTATAGAATATATACTTTTAGAAATATCATAAAATCGAGAACAGAGTTTTATCTTCATCTATGCATCTCTGTAATTTTATGGATGAATTTAAAATTCGAAGTCAGAAATTTAAATATTACCATGAAGTTAAAATGTTAGTAAAAAAGTGAATAAACAACGTGTGAGCATTTTATTACAAAAATAAATTATGTGTTAAAAAAAATCCTTCTAAATTTCTATTAGCGTGAAATCGACACAATCAGCCATATGCATTGAAATTACTGTAAAAATTTGTGATCCTAATCCCAGGAATTCAAAGTTTTAGGTTATCGAACATTTTTTTTAAACTAAAAGATTTTAATTAATAATTATTTAAATTTTTACACATCACGGGTTATTAAAAACACCCATCGTATAAGGTTATAAATCTGTATGAGGTTGTGGGAAGTTAATTTATACTTTTTAGTCCATTTTAAAACGCAGTATATTAATTTAAAAAAAATTAAACAATTATTGTTTGCTTCTTAGTCTTGTGCTGGTGAAATTACAATCGATTTCATTCTAAATTCCCAATGAGCTAATGACTTGATATAGTGCCATCTATTGGTAATGATAGATTTCAATTGATTGTAAAATTTATACCGAACATACAAACAAACCTAAGAACTAGAAAGCTAGTTAGTATAGTATTAACATCGAGTTACGAACTGTATTTAAAATTTCACGTCTTTACTTTACTAGGAAGTAGTTTAAAATCGATTTCAAAATTTGCATCGGATAGAGGGGAAATAACAATTATGAATCAGAAATAAAGTCATTCTTCAGTCTTAACACAAAAGAAACATTTGAATTGGTATTTAAGAACGAATACAGTAACTTTATTAATAGAAACAAAATTCATTATCTTTTTTCATGCAAGGGATTAAACTTGTTTGATGATGTTACCAGAACCGCATAAACATCTTTGATGTAGCCGCAGCTTGATGCTAATAACGTAGCATAGTCATTATTCATGTGTAATACTGCTTCTGCCTGTGATACAGGATTTGACAAGTGTCTTCACTTTCCTCGTGATTATCTTGATTCTTGAACATGGCAAGAATGTCGAGTAAAAACAGTGATACTGTACTGCAAGAAGAATTAACCACATAACAAGAATAACATGGAACACACTGCCACACGATCAACATTTCGACACAACGTAACAATGGAAAGTTTTGATAGGGAAATATGTACAAGAGCAGTGAAGTGATTCAGCTGAGGTAGAGTAGACAACAGGTAAAACCAATCTCTCCTCTTTCAATCTAGTAGGCTAATTTTAGCATACGTTGTCATAGTAACCGTGAATCTCTCCAGTTTAAGTCACTATTTTCAACTTGTTTGCCAAGGTTTTTCGAAGGATCGCTGCAAGTTCTTCCCATACTCTTTCCAAAGCACGCAGAGACAAATTTTTTGGTATTTTGGTATTTAAAGAATATTTTATCAAAATTTCCCAGTGATCCGAAATTTCCGAACAAAGGTAATCTTCAATTAATTTGTTTACCTGAAGTTCCATCATAATAAACAATCGCATAGTTATCATTGATAATGAATATTAAAGCGACTGATGTCCGATAACTTTTTGAAGCTTTCTTGTTGATATATTTTCCCCCATCGTTATGATGACAAAAGCGAATAAATCAGGCGTTGTCTTATCAAAAGAATGATTAACTCGTCTGTTGCATAAGAAATAGAAAAATCTAAAACAGTTATCAAAATATTTTGACGAATAATATAAGAAAAAAAAATAGTATTGGAAACGCAGCATCGCAAAGGAGTGAAAGAAGAAATCTGAAATTAACCTAAGCCGAAAAACAGCCACGCGCGACTGCACAAACATTATCCTGTCTCAAAACTAACTATTCAAAGCAAAGCTGTGCGTCTCTCTTTTACTGATCATATGCAATACACAGTTTTTAGAATCTGAGAGAATGCATAACTTGAGCAATCAAAGACATCATATCGTTCTTTCTAGTGTAAAAAAAGGGAACATCCTGATGGATGACGCCATTTGGGACAAAAAAGTTTTCTTTTGTCTTTCTCAAGTGAATTAGATGGTTCGATCCATTTAGGACATGGAACTGAATTTTTTACATTAATTTATGAAATAATGAATTCAAAAATATACAAAGATACAAGTAGTGAACATCATTTTGCCAACGTCAGTTTTTTTTTTAGATAAGACAAAGATAGATCTACCATTACACTAATCTATTCATAAGAGTTCTAGAATAAAACGCTGTTCCAACCAACAATATTTAAGGTAATCAGAGTAATAATATTTCCAATTTAAGTTATTCAAATCCTATAATATAAGAATGAATAATTTTCAAGAAATTAAATAAAATGTTAATTTACAATATTTATTTGAAAAAGTACAATTTATGTAAAATGAATGCCATTTTATTTTATTATTTTAGCATAATTTTTCAAATATTTTTTAGGAATGATTTTTCAACAAGTTTTATAAGATGAAATTTTTTATTAAGTTTTCAAGAAATGCATTTAATATTTACATAAATGGGAAGGACAGACCAACTGAGAATTCTATTTAATAATGTATTTGTTCCGAACAAAAATATGCATAATTTTGAATCAGTTTTAAGATGTTTTGATACAAAGTACCTCGAAAATGTATATTAGTATTGAATAATTAGTATTTGATGATTTGATTAATGAAGCGCATCGAAATTTCTTCACTCAAATGAATAAATATGATGATTGGATCTTTTTAACTAATAGAAGTTTTATAATACAGTTTAATTAATATATATATATATATATATATATATATATATATATATATATATATATATATATATATATATATATATATATATATATATATATATATATATATATATATATATATATATATATATATATATATATATAAACATTTGTTTTCTAAAATAATGACTCTGTTAATCGTTCTCACTACAGCTGATGATGCTCTTTTCATGTATTACACCTTCTGAAATATTAAAATCACATAGGATAGTTTATCAACTTATCTATCAGCAGGTGTTTTCATCTTTGAGAATACCTCTGCTAGTGACATTTATCTCTATCTATGAAAGGAATGCGCTGTACCTTGCATTAAAGAGATGTTAATGAATAAAATGTGGTACTTCCAGCAGTTTGGAGCATCTTCCGCAATTCTGTCTTGACGTGAAAACCTATCTTGATGGAGTTCTCTTGAACCGATGCTTAGAATGAAGAGGTAGCGTTTAATTCCTTCTGTACTTAATGGATGGATTTCTTTAATTTTTTTTTATTGAGGTGACCTGGAGCTAAACTGTTTATACCTTAAGATCAGTTACAATCAACAAATTAAGAGTACGCATGCATTAAGAGAGAAGATGTGCAAATGTTAAATGATATTATTTGCAATTATATTATTATTATTTGTTAGTGTTATGAGCAAGTGCTCCCGAGAATAATGATGAACATTTCGAACGCTACCGAGAACGGTGAAAATGAAACACTTGTATTTATTAATTTGAGTTAACATACTTTGATAAATGTTATTAATGCATTATGTAATACTTAAATGTATACGCTTGTTACTACGGGAGACTGACATTTGGTAAATGCCGATATTCTCCGAAGAATTCCAGCATACTTATTAATTGCTCGTTGTGCATCCGAAGTATTTGCTAAATATCATTATTTCTCTTACACTGGCAAATGTCGACATACAGCGTGCAATTATGGTGAATAAAAATATTTTAATTACCGTAGCACAGAATTTCAACTTTATAAATAATTCCTTATAATTATTATATTTTTCATATATATAAAAATAGAAGGTTTAGGCAACAGCACACTTAAATAAAGTATTGAATATAAAACGAACCGGTCATTCTAAATAAGGAAAGTAAAATATACCAATAATAAACTTATACTCAAAATTTATGAGATTAGCATTATACAATCTAAATTTAACTAACTAACTCTCATTATTAACTAATAACTCCGCCTTTTTATGTATGTGCAAAAACATAGAATATTACCATATATTCGATCTTTCACCAATCAGGTATATGTCGATATTCACCGGAAAATACTAACATTCCCTGATTTTGATTCTCATAGTAACACATACACTTTGGGGCATCTGTATTTTTGAGCATTTTACGAAGACTGTAATGTGGCCACATCAGAAATATTCAATAACCATTGAACTATAAGTTAAATCTTTCACTTATCGGGATTAAATCACCGCCGTTGCATTCCGAGCATAACGAAACACGAGTTAAGCGGAAGCGAACAGCTGTCTATATGTATCTTGTTTTCTCTTCAAACTGTGCCATGCAGAAATGGTAAACAAAGGGACTCGGGGAACAGAAGTAGTTTGATTTACGTAGCTCTCTCCTATTGACAGACACGAGGAGAGCTTCATTTTATTCTTTTACCGGCTTTTCTTATTTTTTCATCACTCGCTCCTGTAGTTGATACTGATGTTGATGGAGAGGAGCGTTCTTGCAACTGGCGCCAAGTTAACGACATTTCCCGATCGCCAACTCGCTTTCTCAGACAACCGGAGGAATTTCAATGCCAGGTGATAAGATATTTGGGAGAGTCGCCAAAAACCAAGTAGTTCACGCTTTTTCTTTACCGTAACTTTTTTCTCTCTCTCTTGAATTTTTTTTCTTTTCTTTTTTGACATTTTCAGTTCATGTTTTCGGCGATGAATATGCCGTGATTCCGGATATGTTTTTATGTAATCTTCTTCTGTGTATCAACTGTGCTTCATCTTTATAAAAAAATAAATAATATCTATTGAACAACACCCAAGAAGCTAATTTAATTCTTGGTCCAGGTGTTAATTTTTTTTCCTCTCAGGAACGTTTAATGACGTAGAAAGCAAGTTCATTTGATAACCATTACAAAACAATGTTAGGTTTTAAATGGTTCACTGAATTCCTCGGTTTGAAATGTGGAGATAACACAATATGACTAATTCACTGGCAAGAGTTATTTAAGTATGCTTGTTCTTTTAAATATTCGAAATAATGGCGTTTGTGAAACGTATTGTTTTTATTTTGATTAACCTACGTTTAGCACTAGAGTAAGAAGCATAAATTTCTTATCCATTTGTTAAACATTCAATAACTTTTGACTATCTTATATCAGATATGTCAAGGATATTTTTATCTTCGCCGAAAAAAAGTTTTTAGTGAAAAAATCTTTTATTTTTACGAGTATATAAATCTCAAAATCTGGTGAGAAGCAATTTGTGTAAATTAAAAGTTCTTACATATTATATTTTTAAAATTCATAATTGAAAAATATCTACTTATATTATCTAATAAATTATCTCATTTTAAGTTCGCATTAGAATGTAGATATCTTTTTTTCTCTTTTCAAGATTCATTTATTCAATGTTCAGAAATTTCATACCTTTCTTATAGTTAACTTTACCAATGAATTTTGGTTTGCGGATATTTGCGAAAGCAAATTTTCATGCTGAATATAAAGTTGAATTAGAATTGTTTGAGAGTTATACACTATCTATCAGCAAGTAATTGGACACCCATGCAAATGAGGATATCTGCGGTCCTAATCTACGTGACGCCTTCTGACTTAAATATCGTGTAGGAAACAGCATTGACATTAGTCGCGTGCAAGAGGACACGACATTCAGAGCTGTCTGACTTCGAAAAAGACGTAATTGTCGGATATGATAGAAATGGCAGATCCTTAAGGGGTATATATACATCTGGCGAGTTAAAATTCCACAATCTGTAGTGGCTTTCGTAATAAAGAAGTGGAAGGTAAGTGGTGATTGTCGGAATGTGTTTCGATCCGGCAGATCCACGAGACAGAGACGAGTGCTGTCCAAAGAAATTCGGAAAAGCCGCACCAAACCGATAACCCACATACTCCAGGAGTTCCAACAAGCATACGAAAACTGTTAATTCGATAAATACCACCCTCAAGGAAGCACCTTTGCTTTGTTTCCATGGTCGTGCTGCCTCCCATAAGCCTTTGATTACAAATCAATGTTCAATCTCTACCAGTCGGATGGCAGAGTCTGGGTTTGGTGTATACATGGAGAACGCCTTTTACCAGAATGCATTGTGGCTTCAGTAAAGTTTAGAATTTTGGCCTGGTGATGTTCCTCGTGGTATGGACTGGGACCCTTGATCCCAATACATGGTAAGCTCAACGCCGACTCCTACTCAACCATTTTAGACAGCAATGTGCTTCCTACTCTGTGCGAATTTTACGGGTTGAATCATTGTTATTTCCAGGATGATAACATTACTTATCATATTACGAGGTCCATCATGGATTGATGTGATGACAAAGGGATGAACTGACATGAGTGGTCTACCCAGAGTCCAGACTTGAGTAATATTGGAAACCTCTGGGACTAGTTGGATCGCCGAATTAAAGGATGCAGCAGTTGTCTAAAATCTGTGAATAAACTTGCAAGTCTTTTCAAAGCCGAGTGGGAAAAAATACCTCTGTATGTCAACCAACCATTTGTGGAAACCATGCCCTGGAGGATTAAATTGTATTTGCCTCAGGCGGAGGCTCTACAAACTACTGAATATGAAAAAATTGTGTTTATTTCTTTTATCACAGGTATCCAAATATTTATTGGTAGATGGCATATTAGGACTGACATTTTCAACTTTAGACGCAAACTTTCTTGGCTAGATTTTTACTATAAAGTTTGAATTGATACTTCACTTAAAATATTCTTCAATGAAATAGAATAAATTCACCTTCTGTTCGATTTACGATCATCCACAAAATATAAATTTTAAAATATAACTTAATTTCAAGTTGGAATTTTGTTTACAATTTCCCTTTTCAATGTACGAGTATAGATAGAATTTTTATAAATCGTTAGAATAAAAATATTGCTGATAAATATAAGGCCATCAGAAAGGAATTCGGTCTAAAGACGAATTAGACTTGAATAGATTTGGATGTATGCTTACAAAATATGCTATTTTCTGATATTCAATCAAACTCTGTAATGTTTCATTGCTATAGATAAAAAAAAATGTGCAAAATTACTGTCATTTTAATAATAAAATGCATGATGTAGACAAAAATAATTTTATGGGAGTTATCAAAAAATACTTATGCAATCTCTCACTTGAAAAGCGTTACGTCGTTTTTAGATGATATCAATTCTGTTTACAGTTCATGGATAGGTGATAATTTTTATACAATGCTATTTTTCACAACACCCTGAAGGAATGTTTTCGTTTTTAATTTTTCATGAAACAGTAGACGGCGCTTTCCAGTCGTACGTTAACTTTGTTTTGGTGCCACCCAGGCTGCCTGCAATTAAGTTGCTATCACAGTCGTATTTCTCAGCTCCCTCCACTAATTAACGTCTTTTCCAACTCGCTATAATTTAAAGACTCGAAACTTTCCAATTAAAATGAAAGCAGTGGCGAGTGCTTCGAGATGGTTAAAAAAAAAGAAATCGCCACCTTTATCCCTTCTATCGGTCGGTTATATGGGCCAGTCTCGTGGCTTGAAACCGAAGACTTTTGAGTTTTTTCTCAGCCGTAAATCTGTCTCGGGGCGTGGTGGGGAGATAAAGTTCATTGTCGCCCACTGACCTTAGCGCGAGATAACATCCCGTCATCACCTTCTCTTTTCTAATGGGCCATCGCTGTGTCAACGGTCCAAACTTTGGGCTGAAGATGTTGCGCCGATGATTGGCAACGGTAGCGGCTCGTCGAGGAGGGCGTGGGAGGCTAGGCGGGAGGACATTGTGTTGGGAAATATTGAAGTTTTTCCCATGATTTTTGTTGTTATCGCCTTGTTGAGTTGTTTATGGACAAGCGCTAGAGAACACTTGCTGCAGCGATAGGTAGTGCTATATGGGGCCTTTATCTTTCAGTGTCGAATATTATCTTTTGTATCCTCTAATGAAAGATAAAATTTTAGTGTAAACTCGAGCATTTTGATTTACCTTTATCAACACTATGCTTAATAAATTTATCCACCAACGAAAGAAGGAGGGGGGGGCACTTTATATGGCGGAAGAAAGAAATTCAAAATAATGAAATTGTCTTATCAAAAAAATTAGGCAACTGTTATATCATCGTTTCTTTTATGTGGCACCATTTTTTTCAATGCTTCAATGTGTAAATTTTAGCGAAGAAAAATATTTTCATCGTGTTTACGTTGAAGTATTACATTTTAATATAAGTAACTATACTGAAATTATACATATATTTTACAACTTTTTTTTCCTTTCTGTTTAGAGCATTATCCTCTTTAATCATTATTCGAATTCTTCGTACTCTTTGCGCGTCATCAATCCTTATTTTTAATTATAGAAGATTATTTTCAGAGATACAAATATCGTTCTCCTAAGTTAATTTTTTTTTTTTCATTTTTCACAAGACAGATTCTTTTTCTCAATTATTATTTCAAATAATTTACTGAATACCGATTTTTTATATTTTTGTTTTATATTTTATTTTTATTACGTTTTTATTGGTTTTTACAAAGTTCTGAAGGTTATTATATTTAAAAAAAAAAAACACCAAAGATAAAATTTCTTGTAATTTTCACCAGTCTTTTCTAATAAGTAATATTGTAATCGAAAAGAATATAAAGCATTGGATATTGAAAAATCATATATATATATAGTTTTTACATAAATTCAAAGAAATTTTGCATATATGGTCTTCAAAACTAGAGAAAAATAACTGTCAACGTTTCAAAGCACAAAAGTTATTTAAAATTTCAGTGAATTTAAAAGTAAGGAAGAGTTTGGCGTTTTTCAGGAATTATCTTTCTGAAATATTATCTTAGAATGATAATTTATGCCATATATGAAAAATTATCTTTTCAGCGACACAAATTTTATCCCCGTAAATTTTTTCTGTCGTTTTATACAAAGTCAATTTTATACTCTTGTAACAATGATTTTTTTTTTTTTTTTGAAGAAAAAGATATCTTTATTTAAACAAGAGATCTACTCCATACAAGATATTTATTTGAAACACATTAGTGGTTTTTGGTGTCACAAAATATATACAAAAAATATATACACACAAAATTTGGTGCTACCTTCAGTGATACCAAATTTTTGTTGTATATATATTTTTTATTTTTAATTAATTAGAAAAAAAATTATCTCATTTTTCAACAATATATTTTATTGTTGAAGTGGAATTCTAATCGTTTTCATCGTTGAAGTTTATGTTTCATCCTGGTTTTCATCTCATCATTTATTAAAATTTAAAGAATAATCTTATTTTTCCTTTTTGAGTAAAATTCAGTATAAGGCATACTTTTAATAAAGTTTTTGAAATTTTGTTGTATTTGTAACTAAAGTTTAAATTTGTAATTAAAACAAATCAAACAGAAGTTAAAATTTTTAAAATGTGTCAGTTTTGAACTATTGCTGCTCTTTTCTGTTATAGAATTTCTTACATAAAGATATATAAAAAAATTAGGAAAATGCATAGAACAATGAACAGAATGATATAAAGCTATGATAATATAATGATATAATGGTACCTATCTATCTATCTAAATTTGAACAAAGATATTTTGCCAAGGAAGTCAGTTCCATCAAGTTACATTAAATATTTAATTGCAAATTTTAGCAATCATTAATTCCGGCGAACCAACTAGTCTCCGAAGGCGGGTAGTTATAAATATTTCTAAGAATGATGTGTAATAGTTCTTTAATACAATAAAAATCTGCTGATATTTGAATACATTGTTTTCACCTCTGTTCCTTTTTGATTGCATTAATCAGAAGATAGGACACAATTTTAACTCAGGTATTGGATGGACTCGATATTAATCATCCTCGCTTGTTACTAGGAGAACTTCTATGGAAATGCTCGCCGTGTCTTCACCTTAGGATGGTTACCCATACAGCGTTTCTTTACCGCTGCGGGTATTTTATCGTTACCGCTCACAGAAATCGAAGGTTTACACACACGGTGGTAAAATTTCCGTCACCGTTGTAAGAGTCGGCGTAGTTTCATCAGCAAAAAAATTTAACTGTGTTGTTTAAACTATTTACTGCTTAAGTGTAATTTGAAATGAATAGCGTGCAGATTCTATCTTTATTGTTATTTTGTCGTCGAATGAAGAGGAAAAGGAAAAAAATAAGAATTATTTGCATTTATTCAATTAATGCTTTTACACGTTAGCTAAGCTTTTTACACGTTATTTGAAGATTTGAGATAAAAGAAATTGACACTGAAATTCTTCAAACACTTCAGAATGTCGAAGACTTTCTTTGGTGGATTACATGGGTGGCTAAAATATATTAGCACAAAAATACCAAAATGTAGAATTCCATTCAGCCTGTAGAAATGTTGGCAATAACTTTTGAAATCTATAAGTTGGAGAATTAAATTGCATTAAGTACAATAAATGGTTCACTTACAATTATTTTCATACATTGTTATTATAAAGTTTTGAAGGTAAATTTATTTATTGATGCTATCGCTAACACACAAATATGAACAGAGGTACGTTTTTATACACATAAATATACAAATAGAAATTAATATACAATTAATATTACTATATATTAATTATATAATTAGTATTACCGTTCAGTTGTGTTAATGGGCCTTACCGACAGTAAATACCGTTTTATTTTGTGCTTGCCAGGCACAGAAAATCCAGAAGTTCCATACTTTTTTGTTGGAGATGCTTCATTTGGGCTGCATAAAAATTTGCTAAGGCTATATGCTGGAACACATTTGACAGTCGAAAAGAAAATATTCATCTACGATTTGTCGAGCAAGAATGTACACAGAATGAGCTTTTGATATTCTCAGCAATATATGGAGGATATTCCATCGTGCTTTTAATGTTCTATCACAATTTGTGCATGATATTATTAAAGCCTGTATTATTCTTCATAATTATGTTAGGGATAAAGATGGATACATGATTGAGGATACAATATCAATTATAGGATTGAAAGGTATTCAGAGAGAATATTACAAGAGGAGACTTCAAAGCAAACAATATGAGATATATTCTATGTAGATATTTTATTTCAAATGCAGGCATGAAGCTCTAACATAATTCAATACACTACTGTTGTTATGGCGGCGACGGTGAATCAACCGCGTCGGGAAAATCCGCTGTGTGTGTAACCAGCCTTATTCTTTTAGAATGCACAAATTGCCGGCATCCTGGCTTAGGGATGGCACATCTTCCCCGTGATCTGGGCGTCCTGGGTTCGAAACCTGGTTCGGGCATGGTTGTTCTTCCCCTGTGTTCTATCTGTGAGGTGTGTGAAAGAGCCCTTCCCTCCCACTGTAAAAAGGGACTATGCAAGCAAGTGTGAGTGTCATCTCCTTATGAGCTAGAAGTCAGACTTCTGCCCTCGGGTGCTCAGTGGTACTTGCCCTCAGAAGCTACTGCATCCCCTTTCCGTGGTAACGAGGACATGACATCATCATCAATGCCCAAATTTCGCTGCCCGGTGACTACTATTTGAAACACCAGCAATTTCATTATGAGTTTTACTTGATGAAACTTCTCATAATCACCTATTTGCTGATTTAAAGGCTATGAAGTTTTATTCTCTTTAAAATATATTTATATTTTAGTTTGCTATTTTACACTGCTGTTTTATAGTTCTCTCATAATTTTACTATGGCATGATTTTAATATTTTGTTTGGCGCAGCAGTCTACTTCACGTCTCTTGTGCCAGAAAAATTCAAACCAAACTGTATTAGCCATCATTCTAGTGAAAGTTTCTTTTTTCATTTCGAATTAAAAAGAAATTCGCTCTCACCCATAAGAAATTCATAATGATGTGCGGAACGGATTATTGACGCATTTCCGCGTTGCGTTCGTTTTGTCCCAATTTATCATGTCAGACCTCGAAATGTCTGTTAACGTCGAAACAGCGGCGAGCAGTCGACATTTGTTGCTATAAAGGTGTTTCACTTCGCAACATCGGAGAAGTCAGGTGAGTTGCTCCTGCGAGGAGAGAAAAAAAACGCGAAAAGAAAACTTCGCAAGTAAAACACAAGTGTCGCTCGCTGCAAAAGTGCAGGCTCTAATTTTAGAGCCAGCAAAACATTTTCCTCCCTTCCTTGTCTAGAAAGTGTTTTGGTTAAAGTTAAGACGGGGGGCTATGCACAGATTGAATTTAAGACCTGGTATGCAGGGAATGGGGAGCATTTTGGCATAGTCATTAATTCGTTACATAAAGGGAACAGGTTATAGGAGAGGAAAAGATTTTTCGGTAAATTAAGCACGTTAGATCAACAAAAATGCATTAGCCAGCTCGTATTTTGGTACAAACGGAGATGGAATAAATGTAATCAATTAACCTAATTTATTATTCTTTTTATAAAAAAATACAAGAAGAAAATTCTGGTGTCAAGATTATTCTGCTGTGACGAAAGAACATTCATGTTTCACTCAATAAATATTCGTTAAAAAAATATGTGGATTCATGCTTTCTCAAATGCTTTGAATGTATTTATTAAACATCCCTTTTTGTTTGTTGTTTTAAATTGTAGTATTATTCTGATACAAATATTTGCTGACATTTTAAAATACTCGAAATCCAAATATCATTATAAATTTCCTTACATTTCTTTAAAAAAATGCAAGTCTAAGTGCTAATAAATCATGAATTAACTCATAATAATTATTAATTCAATTCTTATGAATATTCCAAAATCTTTTTTAAAAGTAGGTTTTTCACTTAGTAGTTTTTGATAATATGTAAATATGTAAAAGTGTGTAAAACTGTATTTTTAAAATATGTAAAATTATATTTAGCAATGATTTTATGTTGAGAACTACTTATCTTAAGAAATTGTATCATGTTTACCATTTTTTTTCTGGTAATAGAAAAGAACGTTATTATCAAATCAATTACCCGAGATAAGCAATAAAAAAACTGGAAAAGAAAAACTTTTCCGAATACTATTGTATTTTCTAAAATTTCGAATCGAGGCTAATTCATTTTATTTTTAGCCATTTAATTTTCTTTTAAAACTTGATTGATTTATATAAATGTATTGTGTGAATTTTGAATTTATATAATTCTGATAAACTATAAATTATATCGAGAATTCCAAAAAGAAGAAAAATTTCCATATAATTCTGTTGTCGGAAAAGTATAATAACTATTTAGAACAATTAGAATAAAGACGTTCTAATTAAAATACTTCTTAAAGATGCATAATTCGTTTTTAGATATGGTCAAAGGACATATTTTTTTTTTCTTTCTTCAATATTGAAGTTTCTGAAGAGTTAATTTTCTTCTGTACTCTATCTTTTCAAAATTGTGTTATGCAATATTATATTTAATGGAATTGATCTTCGCACTGAATTGTTTCTGTTCATAAATATTGTTTCTAATAGCAAATCGAACTTGTAAAATTTTCTCTTTAATCTTAAACTTAAAAACTCTGTGAACACTAAATTAGAAGGTAAATTCTGAAATATATTAATATTTTTTGTGTAAATCATTTAAAACCTTCTTCAGGAAAAAATATTTATTGATGTGAGGTTTATTAATTACAAATATTATTAATCAAGTATAATGTTTTAAGTGAATCTTTTGCAATGAATCGTATAATTTTTATTTTATGGCATAAAAATAGAATATTTTAATTTTTTCTCATTTAATTTTTAGTTTACTTTAAATATTATTACAATGTTAAATATTTCTATTCAAGAGCAATTAGCTTATTACAAATAAAAAACAATTTTTGAAGTATTATAAAAAAATTACTTTTGTTATTACAGTAGAGACCTGATTGGAATAATGCAGTTTTGTTTTTTACCAAGAGAAAAATATCCATTTTTTGTCGTCTGTATAAATCATCGCAAATTGAATTCAAGGACCACATTTCATATAAATTCTTTAATTGAGAAAATTTTTTTATTGAAATATTTTATTCTTAAAAACATTGCTAAGAAATGAGTATCAAATAGTTTTCTATTAATAAAAAAAAAATTGTATTTTTTCTTAATATCTATCTAGAAATAGTTTTTTAAAGGCAGAGCAAGTTCGAATATATACATTAAAAACAATAAAAAAATTATTTCACATTTTTGGTTTAAAAAATTTTTGATTGCGCAAAAAGGAATAGCACACAATTTCTTCCCCAAAAATATGTTAAATATTTTTAATTTAATAATATTCCGATTATTCTTATATGTCCAAATACACATGGAATTGTTCGTAATGTCTTATTTTAAAATATATTCTTATTCCATATTAGCATTATTTATTTATTCCATAAATATCATTTACATTTTTTTTCGTTATTATTAAAGGCAATAAATTCTGATGGTGATTTTTTTAATATGACTAAATACATCTTTCCTGTTAAAAAAAACATGAATAAAATAATTTTCTCTGAATTATTTAGATTTTTTTTTTTTTTCGTATTTCAATTCATTATTCTATTAAATAAATGAAAATGTTTCAAGGTATTTCAAAGTGAAAAGCATTTATTTAAACGATTTATTGAGATTTTTTTTTTGGTTTGTTTACGTAATATTTTTTGGGCTAATTTCTGTGTGCAGGCAGAAGGTTTAAATTGATAGCTTTGAGTTCCTGTAGCAATAAGTTTTTATAGTTAAAGTGCTTGAAAGAAAAACACAAAACCTGTCACTTGGTTACATTAATATCATATTTTTTTAATGCATGTCCTGCTAAAAAATCATTTTTAATTTTAATTAATTTTATTATTAATTTTTCCTCCAGTATTGTATTAGCAATAGTTACGATGAAATAAGACAATTCGAGTTGGATTCGATTATCAAGTTATATAAATGATATTTTTATTACAAAAATCTCATTATATATATATATATATAATATTAAATGCCATTGTCCCGCATTGAGATATCTGTTTGTAATTTTATTTTCACTTTTTCTGATTTTTGGAGTTCCTTAGTCAAATCGTCGGTGTGCATCATATCTTTCAATTTAGCTTTTGCATTTCTAATAACATTAATTATATGCAGATCCGAATTATCAAATAGGCAAAGTAAACAACTGCCTAGCTTACTTACCTTAAGGTATCCGAACACGTTCGGAGCACTTTAATCATATTTCTGGGTTTAACACCATTCAAAATTAGTAATAGGATGTCAATATTTGAAATAAATATTAAAACTTTTTGAAAATTGGCATTTAATAGCATAAATTTAAGCAAATTTTTCAAAAACTTCAAATCGGCTACACCAAAAGCTATTACTCTCATCCAAACAAACCTTTTACCAAAATAAACTACACAGTTCAACAAAACTTCTTTAGGTACACATTTCCACAAAACACCGTTGAAACTCTCATTGTCATTTTGCATTTTGCCGTGCAAAGAATTATCCGTATTTAAAACTAAATTAAAACTTTGTGTTTATACAAATTTTTAACATGTTTTTGGCCCTTTGAATCGGTACTTCCGGTTTATTGATCATTACGAAAATATTAATATCTTGACTATATAATAATTGATAAAAGTAAACATATTTTGGATAGCTCAAAGACTGGTCTATCCAATAAAGGAACTTTTTAAAAATATCATTTTTGGCGAAAATCGACCTTTTCAACGTGTTCGGATACCTTAAGCTTCGATTTTTTTTCTTTATTTTTTAAATTTTATTTTTTAGGTAATATTTTTGTGTTTTTATTTAATTTACGTATGCTCAGCATTCGAACTCATTTAACTTGGAATCAAGTATCTTTTAAAATTTTAGAGCATTATTCTAACAACATTCATAATTCATAATTTTCTGCAAATTTGATATTTGTTATTTTATAATTCTAAAAATAAATAAATAAATGATGTGTGCTCGATGCATTATTACGTATGTCCGATTTTATTATTAAAAAGTTAAATTTGAAATTAAAATAGCTTAATTTAATACAAGTTTTAAATTTTGAATTCAATTTTTTTTAAGTGATTCTCAATTCATTGTTATTTCAGTTGAAAAAATGTGCTACTTTAAACTATTTAAATAGAAACTAAAATGGAACGAAAAAAAATGTCTTGTTTTGGGAGTCTGGAAAAAATAAGATCCTACGATTTGCTTTGTCTAATGGTCCATAGAGGGCTTAATTCGGCTTTGATTATATAATAGTTCGATTTTTGTTATTTCAAAAATCTGTGAAATAAAACAGTTCCTTATTCTAGTAAGGTTAATTAGTGAGGTAAATGCTCTCAACTTCAGATCTCCTGCCAACTGAGCCAGAATTTGCATCGTGCAATATGGACCCGTGCCCGTCGCATCGCTTCTTCGGCACAGGTGCACGGTGAGATGGTGTTCCGATTATGTGGGCAAAATAAGGCACTCGGGGCTTGATAGCGTCTGCGGGTCTCGCAGGTACGCGCGAGTGCTTGATGAGGCAGCGCGCTGACAGCCCCTCCAGAGCCCCGAGCATTTGCACGTCTTCAGGAAAGGATTAGACCATGTTTAGCGCCCGCACTCGAGAACTGATACCTGGCGCAGAAGGGGAAGGAATGAGGGTGCGAAGAGGTATGCCGGGGGGAGAGGAAATCATTTCGGGAACAGGGCAGATGCAATGTTGCACGAGAAAAGATTGAGTTTGCGAATTTTTTGGCAGATAGTATTTCAGTACTCTAAAAGTTAGTAGATAGGGTTGTTGTGCAGAAATTTAAGCGGTTAACCATTGGAGAATAATATGGAGCAGTCATAAAGTCTTTCTCGGGGTTACAAAAAATTATTGCGGAAAAAATAATTGAACACAATATCGAAACATTTTTTAATGTAGAATGGTTATGTTCTTAAAGTTTTTTCTTCTTTTAAATCCGACAGACACTCCAACTGATGCAGAAATAGTAATTTTATATTCGATTGTTATCAGAATAACGTCAACGGAAAGCATTTAATGTGTTCTTTGGTTCCATGAGTTCATTATCGTTCAATGTCAGTTACGAGATTACTTAAAAGGCAGAAGGCTTGCAACGCCAGTTGAAGATATTAATACATTCAAAATTTGATCACAGAATGTTGTGTAAGTATGACAGTTAAATGTTGGATAATACTTGGAGAGTACTAAGATACTGCCATGACTACTGTCATATCAAAACAGCGTAAATGACAAACATATAATATGTTTTTTGGTTCTATGAATTCACATCGACCATCATTATTCAATATCAGATGCGGGGTTATGTAAAAGACAGAGGGTCTGCAACACTAGTTGAAGATATGGATGCATTCAAAGTTAGATCACAGAATGTTGAGCATAATATGATAGCGGAAATGTTGGACAATGCTTGGAAAGAATTGGAATACTGCCATGACATTCTTCGAGCTGCCAAGAGTACTCGCGTTGAATTTTACTGACATAAATCATTTTATTAAAATTTTATAAAGTATTTTTATGATATATCGAAACAATTATATGCCAGATTATAATAATTTTTTTGCAATAATATTTTGGAAAGACTTCAGATCCTGTATTATGATAATGGAATAAAACAAGGCAGAGAAAAACCCATGAATTTTATACTCTTTAACTCTGTAGTTTCTTAAATATTATATATTTAATATTACGCAAATTACTAAATATCATGCAATGCGTTTTTTTACATATGAATTTTATAACATATGAATATTTTATGTGTTAAAGATTGTCTGTACGAAAAATCAGACTCTTTTTCAAAGCTATTCAAAAATAACAAATGATGAATGGATAATAAAAGAAATTAATATAATGATGAAAAGAATTTAGATATCATTATTAAAAAGAAGAAATACATTACCTTCTATGTCAATTGAAGTAAATTCTCCGTTTCTGTGAACAGTGGAACTACCGATTTGCGTTGCGGAACCGGCTTCAAATAGATAAATGTGAGTTCTTAAAAACATAATATTTCAAATTTTATAATGTAATATTTCAAAACGTTTCAGTAAAAAGAAGAAAAACATTGGAAGATGGAATCACAAAAAAACTGGGTTTAATAAAGTTGCAAGTCTAATTTAGAAGAAATTCGTTTAGAAGAACGCGTTTGAATTGAATTGAATTGAATTAATCTACGTATATAAACTTGGCAAAGGCTGTTGAAAAATTACGTGTTAATTTTGGCTGGTTTTACAAAAGAAAAAAAAAATGGCAGGGGAGGGTGAGAGAAAAAGACGACGTCATAAAATCCTGAAAGCAAAAGTTATTCTTAGCATCTTTTATAATCACTATTTTCCCATGGATAATTATTTGCGACATCTTTGCAATGTAGCCGTTGTAATAATGGCAGAAGATTGGAGAGGAATGCACTTTAACACCTTGTTGGAGGCGTGTTCGCCGATCTTTGTACCTTCCGATACATAACGAAGCAAACGGGCCGATCTTAATTGCCTGACAGGCGGCGTAAATGGCAAGAGAGAATTCTTCGCGCGAAGGGCATAAAGAACATTAAGCCTTTCGATGCTGCCATAGCCAGGCGGAAGAAGGGGTAGTGGATAAGTTTTTAAATGAGGCCAAATCGGGGGACGCTAAGATAACATCGCGCTTGCAGATAACGAGTTCTTATGAGAGACAGGAACACGGCGCAAGACCGGGGGAGGAGGGGGGACTGCAGCAAAAAAAAAAAAAAAAAAAAAAAATTCGACAGAACTTACTCGCAGCAGAAGGGTTTGGGGATCTTGGGTTCCTTCTGCAGCTGAAACAACGCTAAACGCGTCTATCAATCATTTGAAACCTTCTCTCTCTCTGTGTCTTTTTTATTTTTTACGTCGATTCTTTGGTCCATCCTCTCTTCCTCATCTTCCAGAGTCCTCTCCAACTGACAGTGCCGAAGCGCGAAAGCTGACCTCGAAGGGAGTTTAATGAGATGCTAAATGTGACAGAGAACACAGTACAATGAGAACCAGATCGCATCTGTTCGCACTGAATGCTTCTTGTTCCGCCGGATGATGCATAGCCGAGTATCAGTAATCAGTCAGCGGATAAATGTTATCATAAAAGTGTGTTTACTTTTTCAGATGAAATAGACTGAGAAACGATTCGGCTTGTCTTTTGTGCTTCTCGGTAAGACACGAGGCTCCAATTTGTAATTCCACGGAAGATCTGGTTTGCCGCTTTTACCAAGAATCAGCTGGCCAGAGCTTGTTATTCGAAGAATTGTAAACTTACTTATTTCCGTTCCAATTTTTAAAATTTTAAAGAGTTCCGGTCTTCATTATCGAATTTTCACTTCTTCTCGAAAGTCGAGCGAAAAAAAAAAAAATTAGCGAAAAAGGAAATTTAGAAAAAAATTAATAATTAATCTTTTTTTAAAGTGAAATTTTGAAATTATCTGTAACGACATTTAAAATAATGGGTCCTATTTTAATGCCTTAGAAAGAAAAACCAGACTTTTGCGATCTGCACAATGTAGAATACTTACGATGTTTACAATATGGTATTACATTTAATAATTTCAAGATCTTGAATGCATTTGTTTTTCTAATTTGTTATCATTCTGTTGGAAATTTTGCATTGCTATTGAATACAAACTTACCATTACCATTATCCTACTTTTCATTATTTTTGAAGTGCATACTTAAATGGACAAATACGTCCAGAGAAATGAAGTATGTATATAAGTTTTGGATAGTTTCTTTAATCCTCAAAATTATTTAATTCTCCTACTCTAATCTTAATTTCCATTCTATAAAAAAAAGAAGAAATAATCAACATTTTCGTTAAAAATGCTATTGAAAACGCCTTAATTTTATACTTTTATTTTCTTTGAAAACCTGAGATGACTTCATAAATATAAATAATTCCGATTTTATTTTAGGTACTTGAAAAAAATTAAATGTAAATTAAAATTGAAAATATTCCTCGTTTATTAAATGAATCGAAAATTTTATTATTTTTAAAATTTGACTGATGAACTGCTGGCCTTATAATCAACAGATAACTTTTTAATTGATATGACTTTACATCAATTATATATGAAACGACAATTAATGGATTAAAAAAAAATGTATTTGTAGCAAAAAATGAACTAAATTCACGAGTCAAGTTTATTTTATTATTTATAATTTTCAAAACTAATACGAATACGTTTTAATGTAAGAATTCTTATTTGCTATAGAATTTGAAAAATCCCAATTTGTCAAATTGTAGTGGAACTCTTTCTGACTGTGGCTGTATTCTAAAAATTTCAATGTGATGCCCGAATCAGACTAAGACATCTAGCGAAGTGTTTTTCCTTTAATATATTTATATTTCATACTCTGCTCATAGCAAATTTATTTAATGAATGTTAATTTATGTGAACTTTTATATATATTTATATGTACTTGTGAGTGATAAAATTTTTCTCATACTGAAATCTCTTTAACCGGTGGTTGTGTGTGTGTTCGAATACACCCCGGCAATTTTCCTTTTCGCTTCCGTTTTCATCGGAAATCAGCGTCCATTACTCAGTAATTGAATAATTACGCGGTTTACAGGGGCCCACCAAAAGCCAGCGAAGTCTTTGAGAAACGGGCCTTCAGAACGAAACCCCCTACGAAGGCGAGCCAGCCCCCTGCGCACGCGTAACGCGGAAAATTATAGTCCCAATAAACGTCCTTTCCAGTTAAAGAGAACAATTGAAATCCTTGAATGAAGGAAAAATCAGACCACCTCATTTTTGTATGAGGAAGGTTGTTTTGTTTAATCGTCAAGGCGTGAGCATATCATTTGGCGGGGCACTTCTTCTGCCCCGGGTCTAGTTTAATTGTCTTTTTGGACATCTGTCAGGTGAAAGATCCAGATTTCATTAAAAAAAATGAAGGTTTATAGCTGAAGAGAGGATAATGGGTTTGGTGTTTGCGGACAGGAAGTATGGTTTTAATGAGAGAGTTTGAGCTTACTCTTTGGACTTGCTAATACCATCTTTGACGCCAATTTGCAAAGGAGAGAGGAAACGAAGCAGAAGTTTAATGAAGTCATAATACTCTTGATTACGGTAGAAACGTTTTTAGCATAAAAAAGAAGTTTTCTTATTTTGAAGTTTCTTTTATTTTATTTTAATTTCAATTTTTTTTTCTCCAAAGACTTTGGGCAAATAATCTTTAAGAGGACAATAAAACTGAGGATTGTATTTTCTTTCTTTGATCACCAGAAAATTATTAAAGCATTAAATTAAAGCTTTGGCTCTATTGCTTATTAGAATAATAATTATTTGACTAATTTTTGAAATTATTAAAAAAATATTTTGAAAACGCGAACAAAAAATAAACTTCATAAAACAAATTTCTTAGTTTTCCAAAAAGGAGTTTCTCTTTTTAAATTTAATCATTTCTATTTTTAATATTTTATCTGCAGTTTTAAGATTTCATAAAAATAATGAAATCTTGAAATAAATTTTTATCTCAAATTCATTATGAAATCAGAATTTCAAACAACTTATATATTAAATTAACAATGAAATTCTAAAACTATTTATTCTGTTATTTCATCGAAAATACACTCTTGTACAAAATTCCAAAACTCGAGCACATTCGGCAGTGAGGCAAAATTGTTTATGAAATTCTAAATTTACAAACATGAAAACATGTGAAATTAAAAAAAAAATGTGTAAGACAAGCGTAAAAAATAAATTCTAAATCATTTCCATGTTTGATGTAGAGCTCACTCACTAGTTATAAAAATACTTACACGTTTAAATTTTTTTTTTACCAAAATGATCTGATCTAGCCTATTTTATTAGAGATAATGGGAGGAATAAAATAGAAGTAAATGCTAACTATTAAAAGTTTACGTTTTATTTAAAATTTGCTGATTGATTTTCATCTATAAAAATTGGCTGCCACACGTTCTTTCTGTTATATAAACTTCTTAATTTTTACAGTTTAAAATAATAGTATTCTCTAAATTAAATGGCAGGACAGTTAATATTGATTCATCTGCTTTTTAATTCCTTTTAAATCAATACAGAATTTCTATTTTGCATTTTTAGTACGCACAGAAGTACGTCCAGAAGGTAAGACTAGGTTTGCATATTAAGAAACAAAACATAAATATTTATAGAAGCTCTACTATTGAATTAATTTACACAATCTCTTAATATAAATATGTCTTTTAATTCCTTTTTTGTTGTTTGAAAATAGTAGTTTCATTTTCTTCATTTGAATAAAGAAAAGAATTATGCAAAGAACGAATTTCCTAATGATTATTTCATGAAGAATGGAAATTTCTTTCCCAAACATATTTTCTTTCAATTTTTTTTGAATAAATTATTATGAATTTCAAATACGCTGTATAAAATTGATTATTTGCTTTCTGTATTATTTCAATTTTTTCATTAAATTTATGTTTGGAATATATAATCGCATATTCCTGGTCTCTCATTTCCGGTCTTTGAGATGCAACAAAGAGAATCTTATGTCGGAATGAGCCGCAGAAAATCACACCTGTCAAAATGAATTATCAAAGAATATTTCAGAAATGACTCATATATGTTCATAATACGTTTTCTGAATTCATATAAATATTCATTAAGACGGTGTTTCAAAATTGACTTTTATTTTAATTTTATGAATTGTATTTTATTAGTATCTTTCCTTAACGGTAAATATTTCTTTATGTAAAATGCATTTATTTGATTATGTCTCTTTTGAATGAATTTGATTTTTGCATTTTTATTTTCTTCATATGAAATAAACAAAGAAAATATAATCTTAATCATAAAAAAAAAAAAAAAAATCGTGGTCGACATTTTTAGGAATATCCACGTTTTAGACTTTTTTGAGCCAGAAAAACACATTTTTGAAACTATTCTTGCGTATATTTGTCAACACAATAACCCACAGCCGCTTCAAGAGAGCAAAAATTTGATATCAAATGGTCTTTGCACCAAATTTATAGTTTTCTATCAAAATTTGAACGAAATTCATTCAACAGATGTCTGGCTGGCTGACGAAGTATAAGGGAACATAATCGCTAGACAACGTAGAAAGCACAATGGATGAAATTTGGAGTACAATTTTACCATCTAAAGTATAGATAAATTTATCCTTATCAAATTTTGAACCAAGCCTGTTCAAGAATTGACTACCTGTCAGTCTGTATTTTCGTATTCATAAAAATGTTATCTAAATAGCTAAATTAAATTTTGTTATCCAATTTTAGCATTTAAAGTGTGGATTGATTTCAAATATTGAACCAAATTGATCTGTTAATCAGTTTCTATAGTCACATGCATCTAAAAGCTATATCTCACAAATGCAATGTCTTAAATAAATTAAATCTGGTATAAGGACTTATTACTAAAATGATCGTTCTGCGGCAAATTTTGATTTCAGTTCGCCAAGAAAGAAAATAAACCGGATCCAAAATGCAGGCTCTTTTTCTCTACTTTACTACGAAATATAAAACTTTCATTTGCGGGACTCTGAAAATAAAAATCTGAGCATTCATGGCGCTCTTGGCTTTTCCTATGGCTCTCAATTTTTTTGCAGGGGTGCGAGGGGGATAATTCTTTTTATTAGACAGTATGGAAGAAAGTTTTAGGAGACTCCCTTTCACCTGTTAAAAGTAATAATTTGTCTAATGTACTTATTCACGTATGCTTGTTCAACGGATTATATTTTTATATTTATTTCAGAATAACTTTTTGTACTTTATATAACTTTCTGAAACGTGTATATAACTTCTTGAATCATGTTTTTTTATATTTATTGTTAAGAGAAAATAAAATAAAATTTAGACATCTCTCTTTTATTTTAAAAGTGTGAAGTAAATTAGTAATTAGTAATTTAAGTACAGATAGAAATTTTTAGTAAAAATTTTTAGAGAAAATTAGAAAGTAAGGTTAGAAAATTTTTTTATGGATATGTGTCTAAATTATTGAATAAAGCCGCTTTCTACTGGCATCAAGGATGCCAACTGTATTTTGGAGTCGATTAAGCTGGAAAAAAAAAAGCATAAGACAGCATTTAAGAAATGTTTGCCAAGTAATTGTTTATCTAAATAAAATGCCACGCAGAAAGAATTGATAGGAGCCCTTATAACAGTTAAAGCTACTTAGGTGGGTTGCGACGCTTTGTTATTATTCATTTGCATTATATCTTAACAGAATTATTTTTTTGTTTGCATTATCCTGAATTCATTTATTTCTGCGAAATTTTTCACTTTCATATCTCGATCTGGTCATTTTTTTTATGGCTTCACATAAAAATTAACGAGAAAGTAAATAGACTCCCCGTTCACGAAGACTTTATTCGTACAACCGACACAGCGAAAGGCGGATACATATGACCATAAAACTCTCGTAAATGAAGACCTTCGCGCCAAAAACAGGTGCATCTTTAACAAGATCGGGTTGGTTACATCGGCGGACTGATTGCTTTGCAATGGGAATATATTTATTCACAGATCGTGAATTCTTTTTGCGATATTCTCAAGGAAATAAATGTTTAAAAGAAAAAGAAAAGTGTTTTTTAAAGCGTCCATTACATTCAGTGTAGGATCTTAAAAATTAATGAAATGCGGTATTTTGTTTTTAAATAGGCAGCTCTCCGAAATATAATTTTTTTAGTTACTATTTTCTTTCAGTTGTATATCGTAGGTATTGCATACATGTATTCTCTATAATGAATATTGTAATGAATTTATGAAAATAAAATTACTAATTTAAATTCCAAAATTCTAATTAAATACTATTATTTTTATCAGAAGTTTTCTTTAGTAAGGTATCCGTTCCCATGTCAGGCGAAATGAATCAAATGAAGAATTATGATTTGCAAACTGAAATAATTACTTTAATTCGAGAGTATTTGAATTATTTATTCATATAAGAATGCATAAATAATAATATAAAAATAAATATTATAATTCTAGCAATTAATATATAATATAAGAATTTTATTTATAGCATAAGAATAAGAAGTCTAATGCGGATTTTAAATAATCGTTGAGAGAACGTGAAAAACTTTTTGAAAGTTTTTATCATCATAAATTAGCGCATTCTTTAAAAATGCTTATTTATAATTTATTGCATGATGAGTGAACAATATACGTATCATTTTAATGAATGTAGATAATCCCTTTGGAGACTAAACTAAATTGCACGTTTTTTGTTTTTTACGCGAAACATCTCATTAAAATTATGATGCTGCACTTTTCTAAAAATGATTTTTTTTTATTTACAGTCTGTTGTGTAGTGGATTTTGGTCAATTAAGAAAGATTTGGAATAATTAATAGCATGTTAAGAGAAACATCATGAAAGTTCATTTATACCGTAATTTCTCTTCTAGTGATCGGTCGCAAGTCAAATATATATATATATTTATGGAATGTTAAGATGGCGCATAAAGTACAAAAGTTCAATCTGTGTACGAATAATCGTCGTAGATAATGTGAGAAATGCATAAAAAGATAATCCGTTGTATACATCTTTAATTTAAATATTATTACTTTTTATTTAAAAATATTTTTTGTAATCGCAATCGATGAGAGGGTTTATTTATTACTGAAATTCACATAACTAATCGAGATTATATTTTATAATCATTTGCGATTCGTTATGCAACCAAACTATTACTGAAAACTTGCCGCCATTGGCGACTCATTGATTCACCAGGACTAATGGTTGTTAAAATTTTCTATTAAATAGTTTGTTTAACTATATCTTAATGACTTCCACTATAAATTATTTTTCATCTTATAGAAATAAAACTCATACTATTTTAGAAGTTTTGCATCGTAGTGCTATGCATTTATTTAATTTTCTGTTTGTATCTTTATAGATTGACTGTTTCATCATCGCTTTAAATCTTAATTACAACAAATTTCAAAATATTTATGAAAATCCTACCACATATCGAAACCTACTTAATATGGACAAAACATATTCAATACTGAAAACTACTCAGTGTAGAAAAATAAGCTTCATCTTCATATCTTGATCATCAACAATGGAAGGAATGATAATCACCAGTAACAATAACGAAAATGATTTGAGTTTCAGTTCGAAAATGATATATATTTAAGCGTAATGTAAAATACGTTTAAAATATATTTTTAATTAAAAGAATTGATTAAAATGAGAAAAATTTGACATCATTGAAAAGATAATTTTTTGAATATTAGGCTAACGTACAAATCATTTTTGTGCTGTAATATTTTCAGAAATGAACCTGGAGAAATGCTAAAATTTCCCTTGATTTTTACTTTTTGTTTGACCATCACCTTTATTTATTATTTATGAGTTATTGAAGTTAATATGTCTTTTCTTAATATAAATATAAGTCATTGCGATATGTATGTATGTTCTCCATCTCTCCCTAAACAACTGAGCCGAATTCAGCCAAATTTCATGCACTCATTGACTGATTAACTTCAATAACTCACAGACAAGAGAAAAGAATATTGCTGACTTTTCAAGTACAAGAATTAGTTCGAAAGGAACCAAAATTTTGCTTTTTTTCGCCATAGTAATTCTGGAGGAAATTATTCCAGATAAAGTATATTAACATCATCGTAAAATTCAAAAGTTTACCTTTTCAACTATGCCAAATTCATTTCTGTGCAATTTTTGTTTATTTCACAACAACTTCGATTGTTATATTTAAGAAATAAAAAAAATGATGAAGATTACTTTTAAACGAGGAAAATATTCCATTGTATGGCAACGGCAAGATTTTAAACAACTCTACTGATATTTTAGGAAATTTCTCTGTTATTTTATTTTAATACATTTTAACTACACTTTTATTTCCTTTAAATGACTCATTTAACGATGCCCAAAAGCAAGAATGAGTTAATTACTCAAATTCAGATTAATGCAAAGAAAGTAAAGCTTTCACGAACAAATGAATATTTTTTATTTTTGAAGAACAAGAATACATGTAAAATGCTGTTGCCAGAACACATTAAAAAAATTCTAAAACAAAACTTTAAAATCAGTAGATTAACAATTTGTATGAAGAACAACAGTTAATTTAGTTTATTTTCATGTTTTTTAATGAAAAATTGACTATTTAATTAACTGCCCCAAAATGTTCTTTAAAATCTCTCTTATATTTTGTGAACAAGATTTGACTAATATAACAAATATAACAATTATACTAATATAACAAACATTAAAACTTACATAGAAAATTACTTATTGTCTTATTTTTAAAATCGTTTAGTTCAATGGATATTCTAATTTTAATGAAAAAGAGATAATAAAAATTTTAGTCAATAAAAGGATTTCCGTAGGCAAAAGAAGTTTCATTTACGAGACCATTTATACATTTTGTACGTTAAAAATATTTTTTATGAAAGGATTTTACTTCCAAGGAAAGCAGAGCATTTCAACTAGTATATAAAAGTTATATGATATAAACTCTTTCCTCTTATGTATTTCGGATAATTGCTGAGGTAATCAAACTAATATGTAAATATGCTTTCAAATAAGTTTCTGTGATTACCGATATTTTTCTATGGTTTTTGTTAGTACGTTTTGTTTTTTTTAATTTTTTTATTATGCTTTATTGTTGTATGATAGAGAGTGAAATGTTCTCCCAAAGTCTTACGACAACTTTCTCCCCCCTCCAGGGTCCTGGGCGATGACGAAAAGAAACCTTTCATCGAGGAGGCCGAGCGGCTGCGGTGCAAGCACAAAAAGGACTACCCTGACTACAAGTACCAGCCCAGGCGTCGGAAACCTCCCAAAAGTTCGTCGGCCTTCATGACGCAGGACAAGCCCCCTTCCACCGACCATATGACTGCGGCCGCCCCAGAACCCTGTCAGCCGGACACCGAATCCTCCAAGCATTATTCCGGTGCGCACTACGGGGCAAGCAGGACATCCCCGCCCACGCCTCCAACGACGCCGCAGCACGGCAACAGATTCGCCAACCAGCAACAGCACATCAGGGAAGATCCGCAGCAGCACATTGGACACAGTGTCACAGAGCTTTCTAATCGAGGTGGGTGCCGTGGCTTTAACTGATAATAGTACCAACATCAAAAGAATGTTTTTGAATGGGTTTTTGTTTGAAAAATGTGACAAAAGATTTTGCGCTGTTATTTAGTGAAAATAATTAGATTAAATGCAGAGAAATGTCAGCCTGACTATCTATATCTATTAGCGAGAGTACACTTCGCCTTCATTCATATAATATATATGAAGGCAAATCCACTCTTGCTAATAGATATTAATAATTGATTTTGCTACTAATCACTCATTTTAGTTTGTTACCGTGTTTCATTAATGACATTATCATCCTTAGGTTACACAGTACTTTTCATTATCATCCTTAGGTTACACAGTACTTTTCATAAACAATACCGAATTCAGATTTGATGCTTAAATGGTAGCAAACTTTGGAGGTGGCTATTCGAACAGGAGTATGTAACTTCTTATCGATGAAAATATCAGTGTCAGTGCGATGGATACTCAAAATAGAAATGAAAGAAATTGAACCTCGTCCTCTCCAGACATCTACAGAAACAAAATAACACCAGCTCTAAATTAAACCAAATGTTTCTTGAACCTCCTTGTAATCTAATAGCATCTTTCGAAACGGGTTTCTTTAGTCCTTAAATAGCTCTAAATGCACATCGTTTGCAAGTGTCCCGAATGCTCCGTCGCCAACCCCACCCTAACATCACATAAAACCACGTCGAGACCGCCTGTTCAAAAAGCCAATTTTTGCACCCGGATCCGTCAGAAGTAACTTGATGCAAATATTTGATCTCTGTTTTTATTAACCCCCTACTACAAGCATCCTTGTCCTGCAATGCCTCCCCTCCCTTGACGTCACCGCCTGTTCTCGCACAATCAGAGCATTCGATCGGGTCCTGCCAACAATTAGGCTCCTGATGCGGAGTGTCCCACGTCAAGTGGCACCTTCCGTGATTCGAAAGGACACTCGATACCCAGTACTCCACCCTGCACGGAAAACAAAGGCCATTTGTGCCGATCCACTTGGTGGTTTTGTGTTGTTACGTGCCTCGCCTGCCATCCACAATGGGGAGAACCGGGCTGGCATGACAGAATGATGGAATGCCAGAGCTCTGTTGCTCGCATTTGCCCCTAACTAACAAAATACCCACTCTGCTGGCTTATTTTAATGTCCACTTCATTGAAACAAAATACGAGAGATCAGTTCCCTGGGACAGTTCATTTAAATGACTAATTAAACATATGGCGACATTAAATTTCTTAGTCATTTTTTTAAAATTTATTCAGAGATCTTATTTTTGAGTAACTGCAAAACAACTTTGAAGTGATAGTTTATTTTTCTATTGTTTAAGTCTAACCGCCTTTGGCGACCGTCTTGTACAACAGGAATTCTGACTACAAACCATTTCTTCTAAATCTTTTGCACATGACTTTGTTCAAGATACTCTAAGGAGGATGTATCTTAATTTCAAATTATGATTTGCATTTAACCTATACTATTTGATGAGTATTATGCCTTCCCAGTTTGTTTGTTTTTATGTCCATGCATTTGCAATAGTCTGAAATGGTGTAAAATTAAAGTAATGTGACAGGCAGCTAAGAAAATGCTTATAAAAGAAAAAGGAATAATTATTTTCATAATTTATTTTTATTTTATTACATACACCGACCCAGTCTACCAAATGGATGTGAAATTTTAAACTCCATATTTTAGGTAGTATGTTTGATATAGTTTGTCTATAGATAAATAGTCAATTCAGTACAATTAGGAAATAAAATTTCATACTGGAAAAGAAACGAAATATTTCTATACATCGAATTATATCAAAGAATATGGCTTTCTATAAATGATAGCTTCGGACAATTGATTGTTTATTTCTTTTATCCGAGTTTAAATTTTAACTATAATTGTCTCAATTTTGAGATCTTATTTTTTATTCAATAAACAAAATATGCAAAAATAAATAGAGCAAAATATGAGAATGGTTCTTGGTGAAGCAATGAAAATGACTAGAACTTATCAGAATAATAGAAACTGCTTCTACAATTAATATACAAAGGAAGTTTGGAAAATTTTTTTAAAGTTCAAGAAGAAAGTATTTGATATATTAAAATTATTGTAATAGAAACCATTATTTTTAAAATTTAAAAGGGTTCAAAAATGTTTTTTGTGCGATTTCACTCTTGATTTTATAATAAACAACCTACTTAATTTTATATCAAATAAAACTCTAATTTATATTTCAAAAGGAAAAAAATATTTTCAAAATTAAATTATTGTTCTTTTATCGCTTTATCTCTGTTGTATTGTTATCATAAGATCAAATAATCTGTAGAGCGTTAACATATTGATAAATAGATATTCAGGAACAATTTCACTTGTTATTAATGGAGATAGAAATTTTGATTGCCACTAAAAGATTATAAAACGTTGCAATTTTTATTGTCACAGTAGAAATAAACTTTGGAGTCGTATGAAACTCAGAAGAAACAGTAAGTTTCATCATAATAATTCAGTGATAAAAAAAAATTACGGAATTATTGCATTTTTTCGCAATAATTGTAATCTTGCTTACTCTAATTAAAAAATAAGAAATCAGTTTTTCTTTGAAATCAACAATGAGTAAGTAATAAAGAAATGTAACATTTTGAGAGGAAGTAAACTCATTATTCATATTAAAGTATATATGGAGAAAGTGTCAAAAGTAATCTGTTTTGCATCAGGAAATTATGATAAACAGTGTAATCCTATTAAACATTACCACTATTATGTGTAAAACTTTAATGGAATCATCTAGTCATTTTTAAAAAAATGTTTACAACTTAGATTTTAATTGTATTTGAAAGAAGCTAATATTCTATAGCTATTCCACACAAATTTTTTTTTTAGATTTTATTGTAAAATGTTGCCAAAACTAAAATTTTTGAAAAAAAGAATTCTAAGTATCTCGTAATACACTCCATAAAATTGGTTGAGGTTTTTTTCTTTTTTTTATGTTCCCGATATTTAATTATTTATTTTATCGTTAAACATACAAAAAATACATTGATATTTTTTTTGAAAATTATTGCATATTTTAGAATTAATTCCATACTCAATTCCACAAAATTGTATTTCAGAACATTCAAAAAATTCTCACCTTTTTTTTTTTAATTATTAAAAAAATGCCTTGGAGTTTCAAAAAAATATTATATAAACAAAATTAAACATGGAGAAACATCAATTTAAAATCCTCATTTTCCAAACAGCATGGAATAAAAAGGGCAGATTACTATCTGTAATTTTTACAAAATGTTGATCAGTTATTTAAATTGTTTACTATAAAAAAGTGCAAGAATTTGGAGAATAAAATGTTATACTTGCATAATAAATGTATAAAACAGCAATCAAAGATCAATATTCATTGAATCTTAATTTTAATAATTATAAAAAAATAAGTAAATATGTAGAACTGACTTCATCCTATAACTGCTACCAGTAGTATATTTTAAAAATTCTTGTTGATTAATATTATTACTGGATTGCTGAAATTCGAAAAAGTATCAAATGGAATCCGATTTCATACTACTTATAAAAATTTGAGTATCGCAATGACGTCAGTTTTGTGATACTCAATGCCAACACATGTAATAAGATTTAATATTATGATCTAAGATAATGAAATGCAATCGAGTCATACTTCTTTTATTACCAGCCTGACGTGTAATTTATTATTACTTATTTATGTACTTGTTTATCGAACAAATTGAATCCAATCGATAAATCTTTGTGACAGCATCAAGTCATTTGTCACCAACAAGTTTTTTGAAGGCTGCCAAGGATCAAACATTGTCGTCGGCTCTAAAAGGCAGGATTTTTAAAACTTTTTTTTTTTCGCCATCATCTTAATTTCAAAAGTATTCCAGGGCTCAGTTTCAGGAAAAAAGGATATAAGGAAAAAAGTGAGAGGAAGACTGGGCAGTAGAAAAATTAATTAGTATGTGATAGCCAAAAACACATTTGAATTCATATAATTCATTGTGCAGTTTTAATAAAATAAGCTAGACAAAAAAAAAAAGTATTTTGAATCATTTTTGCCCCCCATCTTTGTTTCTGTGCCCCTATAGTTAGCAAAGCGTTGTAGAATGGAAGAATTACAACCTTTCGAATGTACCGAGAACTCTGCCTCATTTGAGAATTATATTACTAAATACAGAATCGTATTTCCTTCAGAAACTAAAATGTCTTAATGAAAAAATAATAGTTACTATATTTCTATTGAATTATAAGATAATCTTGTATTTCTTTCCAAAGTAAAAAAATAAATAAATAAAAAATAAAAAAAAATTCTTTTTTATTTTTTATATTTATATAATATGGACATTTTCATAACTTATAAAGTTTTTAATAATTGCTACATTTTAATTCTTTCCATAAATATATTTAAACCGTTTTTATTATTTATAAAAAAAATAGTTCCATCAGGATTTTCCCTGATTAAAAAAAATGCAAAATAATCAGATGGATATTATTTGTGAAAAATTTATCTGTAGAATCTCCGAAATGTTGTAAACTATCGAATTTGTAATTGGTATAAAAGAAAATTGAATTACAATTGAATACAATTTGAAACCATTAAGCAATGGAACTGCAAAAGTAATTCATCGAACTAGCTTTGTTGTGCTGCCATCTATCGAGCAATTTTAACTCTTTTTCCTTATCATGGGATAAATTTACTTGTACATAAAATTCGTATCTATGGTCTTCATTCATTAGCAAGATGGAATAAGAAATGAAAGGGCATAAATAAAAAAAGATAATTACTGAATAAAATTTTTATCTAATTAGTATCTAAATATTACATTTCACTTCATGAGAATATTGAAATAAAGCTCCAATTTTCAGTTGATTTTTTTAGCATACACATAGCTAGCAGGACCTAAATTTAGCATTTAGGTCCCTACATAACAACATGCATTAAAATACATAAAAAAGTATAAGTTAAAAAAATTGAAAGTATAATTAAAAAATATATTAATTATTATTTCTGAAACATCTCTAATAATTGTTTTACTTCTTTACTGGAGATTATTTGTCCTCGCTGAAAAATTAGAAAGTAGAATATAAAAAAAGAATTAGATTAATTATAATTTAATAATGCAATCTATTTACTTTTTAGTAAAAATCTATTAGTTAACTATTATACCTGCTTCATTACTTTTGACTTTATTTTAAAACTCTTCTGTGTAATAAGGATAACTTCATTATAATATTTCGTAATCAAGAAATGATAACAAGATAAAAATTAACATTAATATTTTTTAAAATTTCAAAAATTAATATTTTTAAATTGTAAAATAATAACAATTATTCAAATGAAGAGTAGATAATTTATTATCTGTGTTATTACAAATTCTCCTGTCAAATGAAATTGAAAGATGACGCACAATACAGCATTTCGATTGTTTCAGGTTTTATCAATAGATGGCAGCACTGATTTTACCTATTTAAAAAAATAGATGTCCTTCCCTTTTCATTCATTTTCTTATTAATAATAAACTTCATATATTACTATTATTCAGTATTTATAAAAATTATTTTTTAATGTTATAAAATATATATATATTCATTGTCTAAAAGAAATATTTTTAAAAATCTGCAGTAATAAGAAAATTAAACATTAGATGCCTACTACATATTAAAATGAAATTTTCTAAAGATAGTAAGTGCCATGAAGGCATTAAATATCCTTCTCTAACAAAATTCGCTTTCCTTGAGGATATGAGCCACTAATTATTTCTCACATTAAAATTAACCTTCTATGAACACTAAGATGATGATTCGGTTAAGAAAACTCGATTTCGATGATTGACTAAGAATCACGATAGCCGTTTCTAATTTCATCTTATAGTTTCAAAAACAATATATTATTTAATAATTACTAAATGGCATATGAATGAATTTTTCTTTCATCTTTCATATATTTGATAAACATCATCTTAAAAACTAACTTATCTCTTCAGTCAGTCAGATGCACTTTTTTTGGTATTATCTGAGCCTTACGTTTTGTATTTAATTCAACATTTAAATAAACAGCTAATTCGTATTTCATACGACTTTTTTTCGACTGCTAACATTTTGAGGGAAATATCTGGAAGGATAATATGGGTACATTTTTTAAAACAATTATTTTTTTTTCTTTTAGGTCCTGATCACAACAATGGCGGACTGTCCCCGTCTCTTGTTGGAGCCACTTCTTCGCCAGCTATTACAACATCCACCACATCCCGAAATGGACCGTGCAAGTATGCAACGGCAACCGTCCTGGAACCTTCCGTCTCTTCCTCTTCCCTCGGACCTCCTACGGCCGACCCCTACGTGCACTTCGGATTGACGCCCCACCACCAGTACACCCACCATTTGCAGCCTACCGGTCCACCAGGACCTCCCTCTTGGAATCGATTCGGTGAACCATTCTCACAGAGGGTTGGGTGTTTACCTACAGCAGGTGGTCCACGAGATCACCACCCTCTTTCTGGAAACGAACATCCCTTGTTGGGGGAGATGGACAAGACCGCCAGTGGAATGAGCAGTCAGTTATCACAGCATCATCAGCCGACGCTGGATTTGTATAGGGGTGGTTACAGTGCTCCAGAATTTCATCACAGTAACCGCAGAGTGACACCTCATCAGCCAACATCTTTCTTGGAAAGTGCCAGTGACAGCGGCTTTGGTCACTGCGGTGGAGCCGCCAAGACTTTCGGACCATTGAGCATGCAGAGCTGTCCGGTTTTTGGACACATGGCGCCAGTTTCATCCGCTCAAGATCAGAGCAGCATGTTCTCTTCCGGTCCAGTGATGTCGGACTCCGGAGCCGGATCCTGTGCTTACAATCCGGCCCATTCACTCGGACATTTCCTGCAACCTAAGTAAACGAAAAAGAAAAACGTTCTTGAACTATCCAAGGATCTTTTTATGTGTTTCGAAAGCACGGACACTTGTTGAGAATGATAGACAGTTATACTGGCACCTCTCTCTCTCTCTCTTTGTTTCTTTTGTTTTTTTTTTCTTTTCCTAGCTCTTTTTATATGATGTTGTTTTATTTGTACTGTGCAAGAACGAAATATTGATCTGACCTGACGTTTGGTTACATGAAACATGTGCTTTATTATAAAGATTTGAAGTAAAATCTATAAGAACAAGCTGTGTGGTTTCTTTCCTTCTTTTAAAATAATTTTTAGTGGATTTTTTTTTTTGTTATTCAAAATTGTTTTTAAACTTATTTTGCAAATAATATTAGCTAAATTAATATCATATAGATATAAAGCCATTAACATTGTTAAAAATTTATTTTAAATGAACTACTCAATGTTGATCTACCACCTTGACTTCTTTTTTAAAAAAAGAAATCAATTCAAAAATCGACTATAGTTGTATAGAGACAATGTCAAAAAAGAACTAAACTAGACGTCCTTTATTAAAAACTATATTTAAACGTCATATGACTTAAGTAAAAGCATTTACAATAAATGTAAAGAATTTTCGTACACCCAAATAATGCATTTCATTTCAGAATTCAATACACAAGTATTAATTTTCCATATTTGTTTCAAGAATAAAAATATTTGTCGCACAGAAACATGAAAATATAATATAGTTTGTTGCTAGAGAGTAAAATTTAATTATAATTTTGATTAAAAACATTAATATGAAAGTTGAAAGTTTTAGGTCGTTTCATGCCATTTATGCAAGATAATTTTAAAGTCATTATACATTTACTACATTTAGGCTTTTAAATTGATAATATATCATATAATGATAGCTCACATCCACTTCATATAACAAATTCTGCATGTAAAAATGTATGCATAACTGTATATGTAGGCATTTTCTTCAGTATCTTCCGCAAACTAATACGATCTCTCCATCATATTTAATATGTGTAGCTATAATTCGCTTCTTTAGTAATTTAATAAAAGAAAAAGTGTATTTTTACAGAATACATCTTAGATTTGAGATCATTTGGAATGAGACATCTATCACTGAATAACACAGGCTGCATCAAAGCGACATTTTCCCCAATCTCTTAGTAAAACACAAAAAATGGCATTCGAGCTGCATGTCCGTCAGCTCCAACATGTGGACTATCTGTATATGACAGATAGTTTGCAACATAAATTTTCCCAGATTACCCAATACTAAACTCCTTTCTTATTCACTTTTTAAAAACTAATGAGCTTGATTGCGTTCTGTACAAATGGTGTTTAAATTCGAACATTCTTTGTCACTCCAATCTCTGACATTTCATTTTTTTTTATCCATTTAATTTTTCACAATCACTTCACGTCAATTCACTCCATCCGTCTTGTTGGAATACATAGCAAATTCTTTTCTAGATTCACAGCTCTGCCTCCATATCCATATTCAGCGAGTCCCGTTTTTTCAAATGCAACGCTAAAAATGAATTTTCACAGGTTAAATATTCAACATTCCTGTCCACATTACGCCGAAATAGACCGGTTTCTCATATTGATGATGGATTTTTCAGTAACGATTCTCCACTGGAGTGATGTGGATTGATCTTGATGTTCAATTTAACACTGTCAGTAAGTTTGAAGCTATTCCCTAGATTCTTAACAAAGAACAAAAGTTTTTTTTTTCTTCTAAATTTGCATTTGGAATATTCCGCATTTTCTCATACCATTTTCAATGCTAACAACAGTTGACCTTCCTTCTGTTGTCAGTATTCTTCATGATTAAAGAATGTGCAAAGAATGCAAAAAGAATACAGATGGCAAAGAAAGCATGCTAGCCAAAATGTGCGGATACTTTATAATCACTCTGAATTGTTGTAACGGCAAAATGAAGAAACTTTTGAGAGATGTTACAAATTTTGTTTTTGTGACGCTGAAAACTTGTACTGTCAGCATTACTAATCAGGATCGAAAGAATGACTGGGAAGTTTTATTGACAGTAATTATTATAATAGAATGATTTATATATACCCTTATAAAAAGCTATCAATGTTTCTGTAGAGGTGGAAGCCCTTGCAGATGCTGCCATTTTCTTTATCTAAATGAAATTAAATAGTAAGTGAAACCTTTTTTTATCTAATTTTTATATAAGGAAGGGTAAAAAAAGACACAAAGCAGACGCATTACGTTTACAATTCATAAATATTACTCATATTTATTAATAAATTTCAAATAAGCACAACATAGCCCGTTATATGATGACTATCTGCGATTTCGCTCGTTTATTTTTTTACATGGTAGTGTTACAGTGCACAAATAAAAAATGCAAAGAATCTGAAAATCAAGATATTTAAAAATGGGAACAATGAATCCAGAATGTTTGGTGCATATGATAAAATTAAAATTATGGGAAATAGTGTTGAATTATGGAGAAAGTTATATCGTATTGTATCAAACATGAATTAATTTTTATGGTTCGTAGCGATGACAATGGATCCGCTGTCCTAAAATGGAATAATTGTCATATGTTGATGACAATTATTATGACAAATAATTATTTGTCATATGTTGATGACAATTATTATGACAAATAATTATTTGTCATATGTTGATGACAAATAATTAATAATCTAACTGAAATTCATCTTTTTGAATTAAAGCAATGTAACAAAATATTTTTAAATTGAAGTTACAATATCTAGTTATAAAAATGAAATTTTACATGATGAAAAATTACATGTTAAAGGCAATTTTAAATGATTTTAAGTAGATCAACTCATATCATCATAAATAAATTCTTGAAAATCCCAAAAAATAACTAAAATTATTTGGTGTTTTTAGATTATTATTATTTTATTTTCACTGATTGGTACCGGATTTTTATTGCATCAAATTTATTAACATCAAACTTGTGAATGCTATTTGTTTAATGGAATAATTTCATAATCATTGACTCTTACCAACGAAGTTACTACGCGTTTACAAACTTGTCATCCAATTTCAATCTTCTTGAACAAAAAGAAAAACTGATAAACTTTTAACTGACAGCATAAAATATTTACTTACTGTCACTTATTAATCAAAGAAAAAATATCAGTCTGCTCATAATGAAATTAAATTACTGTCTAAGGATATAAATAATTCCTCGAGATATACTAAAACAATTTTTTCAAATTTGATATTAATAATAATAATAACAGTTTATTTACAAAGTATGAGAAATACATGAAATTGAAGTAAGAATATTTTTAAAGAAAAATAAAGAGTTCCAAACGATTTTTTTTATTGAAATAGATTTATTTCTGCCTGAAAAGTAAGGAAAAAGAACTTTCTCTTCAGATAGGAAAAAGAAAAAGTTAAAGCGGAAAATAAATAAATGATACTGTTTCTTGGATTCAAACAATGCCTGTTCACCATATAGGTTTAGTTTGTTCAAATTTTAGCTCCACAGGTTATCTTTAATCTCCAAAATCTATTTACTAGATCGCTTGGAAAATTTTTATGTTAATTTTTTCGAAAATTTGAAACCGTTAAGATTCTATTTTTCCAAGCATTTTTATTTTATTGTTTTGCTTCATTTTAAACAAAGCAAAATTTACACATTAGTAGTATTTTGCTTTAATCTCGATTCAATTTAAAAATTTAGTTTGACATAGTATAGTCTACATAATAATTTTTGAAAACCAAAAAATCAATATAACAACTTTTTAACATAATATAGTCAACGTAAAAAAAATTTTCATATTAATTTTTTTGAAAATTTGAAACCGATAGGGTTTTATTTTCCAAGCATTTTTATGCAAAACATTTACTTGATTTTAACCGAAAACAAAATTTACTCGTTGGTAACATTTGGTTTTTATCTAGATCAAATTTTAACCTTTAGTTTGTCATAGTATAGTCAACATATTAATTATCATGGCAAACATCAAGCAAAAAACATTTTCCCTGAAGCATTCTCACATATTTCCTATTAAAGATATCATCACCCTACTCGCCTGCTTAAAAATAGACTTTGAGCAAAGCTTTAAATGCCTGAAATATTCAGAATTTTATTTTCAAAATTTCGCATATCAGTAGTTTGTATTTCGTAGTATAGAAAAAATAATCAAATTCATATTTTGGCAGCAATTTTTTTTGTCTGATCGAAGCCGAAATTCAACATAGAATTATAATTTTTTATAAAATCACATTATGAATTTCATTTATGCCAGTGCGCTTTTGAGTGAATTATTTTTATAAATGCATGAAGATGTACAGACCGACAAATAGACAACTTATAGAGGAATTTGATTCAAAATTCGATACGAATCTATATATTATATGGTAAACTAGGTGCCAAACTCTGTTTAGCTAGTACTTCCCATTTTGCAGTTATTGTGTTCACTTGGAAAAGACTTCGTATGAATGAATTTCATCCAAAATTTGAGAGAAATTTGCATATTTGGTGTGAAGACCACATAAAAAGTTCCTCCCATTTAGTTCGCTGCGCTTTTAAGTAATCGTGTTCACGACATAAAGGCATAGTTCCGAAAATATGCTTTGCGGATTCAGGGAAGTCTGAAGATTCGTAAAAATTCAGAGTTCGAATTTTTTGGAGTTCACAATACTTTCTTTTTGTATACTTCGCAAACGAGAAAGTAAACTTCTTACCAAATGTATTACCACTCGGTATTGAATTTTAAAAAGATAAATGTTCTAACTTAAACAGGATCTTCACAAGAAAGTAGAAAACAGCAAGATTATTTATTCTTATAAAGACAGATATGATGGCCGGCGTCCTGGCTTAGGGGTAGTGCGTCTTCCCCTTGATCTGGGCATCCCGGGTTCGAGTCCTGGTTCGGGAATGGTTGTTCTATCTATGAGGTGTGTGAAAGAGCCCCCTTGTAAAAAGAGACTGTGCAAACGAATGTGTGTGTCATCATCATTTGAGCTGGAAGTCAGACTTCTAGCTCACCTCTAGACCTCGGGTGCTCACGGGTCTTTATCCTCAAAAACTACTGCACCCCCTTTCTGTGATAACGCGGGCACGACATCATCATAGATATGATGATTGTATGATTAGCAGATCAAAATGAAGTGCCTACAGGTTGATGATTTTTATGCATGAAGTGAAGTGAGTATGATGTTAATTCTAAAATAGTTTCATATTATCCTTATTTAATAGAAAATGGAATTATAAAAAAGAATTATTTAATAAGAAAGGTGAACTTGCGTGCACGATAAGTAATGTAAATGGAATATGATCAAATCATTTTGTGTATTCCAACAAGTAACATAATAAGGTTTACATGCTGCGATGTCATTAGTGAATTGCAATATGCAGCATTACACAAAAAAATCATTCAAAATATTGTACAAGTCAGACAGTGGGACTTAGAGCTACTAAATTTGGCCTATAGTTATTGTTTGGATAGTAAGTACATTCTAAGATAGAGATTTTCTGAATTTTAATAATATTTTTAAAAAATTAAAGATTATCGTAGTTTTAACGTTTTTTTTCTAATAAATTAGATTCAGAATGTCGCACACACAAAAGCTCCATTTTTACACAATTTTAAAATTAAAAAAATTAACTTTTCATTAATATATATATATATATATATATATTCTTTTATTTTTAATAAATTTACAAAAAACTTGTAAGTATATTTTTTAGCAATAATTTTCATTACTTTAGTTATTTCATGTATACTCACGCGCTTTGCGACAGAATTATATGCATTTTATGTATGCGCTTTATCAACGCCATAATTAAAGGTATTTTTTTTTTAAAAATAGTATAAAGACAGACGATCCAAGCCTAAACATTTTTTAGCAGGGTACGAAAGTTCAAACTAGAATCGAATCTGTTTTATTTATTTATTTGGTATAAACTTGCCGTTTTTGTTTAAAATTTTATTTGATTGCGACACTATAATTTGCTTTTTGGCATAAATAATTTCACTTAAATTTATCTTTGTAGTTTCTCACGAAACTATTTCACTTCATTGAGAAATTTTGGGTATAAATAGAAGGTAATATATAACTGTTTTAATCCCTGTCTCTGCCTAGATGATTAAAATAATAATCTCTGCTTTGGAAGAGGAGTCTCCGATTTAAGACAAAGCTTCGCCAAGCATTCGACTTGTAGTAGGCATGACGTATCCTAACATCAGGGTTAATTAAATTTTGTACAGCCACATCGGTGCTTAAGGCTGACTGAGACTATCAATTCCAAAGGTTGGGTTTGAATCTGACATCCTGTAATCCCAAAGCCCATAGCGAACTTCATTCTCTTTATCAAATTGATAGAATTCATCTGTTGAATCAAATGATAAGCTTCATTTGCAACTTTAATGCGTATTACCTGATTTCAGATATGCGAAACCTTCCAGCCTTTTACACATGCACCAATCAGCTTTGATTTGACCGAAATAAAAGTGCGATGGCAAATGTAGGAGGAAATGTTTACTACCTATCCGTTAAGCAATATACAGAAATATTGCGTAGTTCGAATTAAGACAAAACAGTGCAATTCAAAGTAAAAATTAAAAAAAAAATCGGAAAATAATAGTTAAAAAAGAAAAACACGCCAAACAAATAACTTCGGATAAATGCTCTTGCCATTAACAGCGATTCATCCTCTTGCGGAATGGAATCGTCCAAAAATGACAAACGCAAGATTCTAAAATGAACAGCTGCATTCGGGTTTTCGGATTCAGAAGGAATCTGTGTCATATACACAAAGAAAAAAATAATAAACGAGTTGCTGTGCTTGTTTTTCAAGTAAGCTGTATTAGACAATACGCTTATTTTTTAAATAATGCTTTTAAAAGAGCGTATTATCAATTAAAAATACATTCGGAAAAATACATTGTAATTTTGTCCTGATAAAACGAAGAATTATGCATGCGCTCTCTCATTCATATTCTATGTTAAGCTATAAAAATGAAATAGAATTTACTGAGTTTTATACATTGTTTCTTTGAAGAATAAAAGAGACTTTCATTTTGGAAAGAACAGTTGCATGAATGAAAAGATGAAAAATCCTACATGAAAATGATGTTAAGTAAAAAAAAATAAATTGTTTTATACATATGAAGATGCTGACACTACACGCTTCGAAATATAGATGAAATCTTGTGGTACAATTAATAATAATACCATTTTGTTTCGGTTACAGGAATTTAAATTATTTTTAAACTATTAGAAACAACTCGAATGCTGGTAAAGTCGGATAATATTTAAAAATTATTAAAAATGTGCATTTGAATGTCGAGGTTCCATTGCAGTGTTCATAAAAGGCACACTTATAAAAAATAAATGTTTTTTAAAAAGCAGAATAGATGATTTCACGTATGGAGAATATACATAATCATATTTAAGAAAAAAAAAGTTAAGTAATTCTCTCCCTTTTATGGATTTTAGAACAATGATATTACGATTTTAACTCATAAAAAACAAATGATTTATGAAAATAAAAATAAGTACAAGTTCGTTATAAAACAGTATTCCTGTCAGCAATTTGTATCACTTTGCAAAATCTCGTAATTCGTCTTTTTTTTTTTTTTTTTTTTTTCCAAAGAACAGAACATTTTTTCTTAAGTATTATTTCTAATAATTTGCTAAAACTGCAAAGTAAAAGTTTCGATTCTGAAAAAGTTTTCTTATTCGAAAATTTTCTTTTTTATACTTAGATATCAATCAAGTCAAAAAATTATTTGTTGTATTTCCACATGTTGAAATTATTTTTAAGTATGCAAATCATGATGTAAATAAAAGTCGTTGTGGCCATGTATGTATGTTCCACATCTCCTCTTAAACAACTGGACCCAATATAACCAAAATTTGCATATTTATTATTTAAAAGAAAATGTACTATCAACTTTTTAAACCTCACAGGTTAAATAAATTGTTACTTAATTATCATTACTAGATATTTTTCTTTTGTTTTTTCACAGATACTTCAGAACAAATTATCCTTGAAAGAAGTATTTTTATACTATTTTAAAATTCAAAATTTTACCTTTTCATTTAATCTTATGAATTTTATTTTCCAATATTTTATAAATTTAATATTTAATAAATAATCGATGTACCGTTACAGAAAAAACCAGCAAATTTTTAGCAGAACATTAAAAGAAAGATTTTAAAGCAGTCGATTAGCAAGTTATATTAAAGTTATATTAGGAATAATAATTAATTCGGCTTATTTTCACGTTTTTTTTTATTAATGAAAAAATATTTGATTAATTGTCTCAAAAAGTTCATTAAAACTTTTCTCATATTTCCGTATTTGTTAACATAATTGAAGTATTCGATAAATATTTATAACTTACGGAGAAAATTAAGAATGGCTTTTAAAAATCGTATGGTTTAAGTGATATTCTTATTTTAAATTTAAAAATTTTTTTTAGACGATAACAGTATTTTGTGAATTATATATTTTATACAAAAATAATTTTTACATTAAAATATGATACTTCAAAGCCTTTTATTCCCGGGCACGATTGCTATATCTACTAGTACACACGCACGCACACAAACACACAAAAAAAACTTGGTAATGTACATACAATTTTTTTTAAATTTATTATTCAGTTATTAATTATGCTTATAAAAAATTCCGTTCTTCGCATTTCCAAACACATTACATGAAATCTAACTCACTTATGGCAAGAGGAGGAAAATGAGATGCCGGAAATATGCCAAAACATTTTGGTTCCTGGTCTTAGTGTCCAGTGAGGCGCGTGGGGAATAACCTGCACTTATTTGAGCCCCAAGTTCGCCCCTAGCCCTATATCAAGGTCGTTTGGATAACCCTAGAAAGGACGCACTCCAGGAATTCTTCATTTTTTAATGTAAGTTTCCGTGGTGCATACGCTGAAGGGGACCGGATAGGTAACAGGTGGGTCCTTGTATTACTTCTATGCATTGAAATATGTTATATTGAAAAGAACATAAGATATGATTTATTTTTAAACATTAGTTAAAAAAAATTACGTTGCTCTTTCGGAATAACTTTATTTAAAAGCAAGAGTATTTTCATGATGAATAATGTTTCCAAGAAAATAAATTTCATTTACAATATTAAATATATTATAATAATATTTGTTATTATATTATTAATACTGTGATTTAAATTGTTATAGTATTATTTAAAAATACGACTTATTGCCGTTAAAATCTATTATTTTTTTAAATATAAATTTGCTTTGATAATCAGCGTTCCACGGAATGCAACTTTTTTGTTTTTTTTAATAAAGAAATATTTACGGATTAAATAATTATCCCAAAAAGTTCACTAAAACTTAAAATTAGTATCGTGAGTAAAATTTTAACCCAGTGCTGAATGTGAATAATTAAGAAACGATTTTAATATTATCATTCGACAGAATATTACCGTATCAGCAAATAACCACTTTGTAAATGATTTATTTTTAATGAAATTTATAAATTTGTATAAAACATTGTAGTAAATAAAATATTTCTACCGGCTGCAATTTTATAACAAAATTCTTAGGTTTTAATATTTTTAACCAGAAATTTAGAATTCTTTAAAAGGCAATGAAACACGTTGCCAAAAAATATTTAAAAATATTAAACAGGAATATTTGGAAGTTTTACCATTATTTAAAAACGTAGTATCTGTAAATGTACTTAATATAAAATCGATTGTATCTGCATTCAGTTAATTTCTAATTAAATAAATATTTAATTATTTTTATTTACTTTGAAAAGTTGATAATATTCTGTCTCTTGTCTTAAATAATAAATATGCAAATTTTGATTAAATTCGTTTCAGTTGCTTAGGAGAAGATGGAAAGTATATAAACATATATAATTACAATGAATATTATTTTTTTATTGAGATTACTAACTGGTATACTCAACCTTACTCGATTTTAAATTCTTTCATGTATAATGTTTATAACGCTAAAAATATTTTTGTACTAAATATTATGATATTCAAAATTCTTTTACCCTCTGAAAAGGCTTTTGATAAAAATTAGAATATTAGTTGAACCAAACGATTTTTAAAAGCCACTAATGACTGATTCTTTCCATAATTTATAAAAAAAAATATGTTGGTAAAACACATTCTGTGCACAAATGTTAAAGTATAAGAAAAATTTTACGAAGCATTTTGAAACAATTAATTAAATAGCTAATTTTTCATTAATAAAGAGCATGAAAATAAACCAAATCAATAACTGTTCCTAATACAAATTATTGATCTTCTACTTTTAAAGTTTCTTTTTAGAATTTTGTTAGTAATCTGGCAACAACTCTTCGCATTTATTCTTGTTTTCTTCAACAATAAAAAATTATTTAGTTTCTTTGTTAACTCTTTATCTTCCTTGCTTTTGTTCAATTTTGATTGATGGATTTATGGTTGCTTTTAACTTTAAATCACTCCTTTTTCTGCTATAAAAAATTGCTGAAAGATATGTACTAAATAAAAGAAAATTTTTGAAACAATACAGGTAGAGAATAGTTCAAAGTCTTACTTTTGTCTTGCAAAGAATTACTTTCCTCTTTTAAAAATCGTCTTTGTCAATATTTTTTTTTAAATATAACAATCGGAGGAAAAATAACACAAAAATGAATTTGTTATATCTAAAAAAAAAAAAAAAATCGAATTTTAACATGGTGTAAAAATATTTTATCTGTAATAATTGCCTACGAAGTTACAGTGGAATAAAGACAAATTTTTTGAGAATTTCTAACTAATTGAATATATACTTAATTTTTGTAGTTTGGAAAATTGAAAGTATTCTTTATCTTGTTTCAAATTTTATTTGAATTTGACTGAATTGTTTTGCTGAAGATGTAAAAGATACGTACATAGCCTTAATGTCTTTTATTCATTTTATGAGTAAAATGAAGAATTTTACTTATACGGCGATTAGAAATATTATGAATGCAATTTTCTTCAAAATGTGACATATAATTTATAAATTATTTTGAAATAGGAAAAACGGAAAAGATTTATTGTTAATATGTATGTTTCGATGGCAGTAAATCTGCGCCATTAATTATTATTCACGCGAATATAAAAGCTGCATAACTAATTGAGTTAATATAATTAGTCCTTTCACAACATTATAAATAAGATTAAAATCATTAAAACAAAGTTGTGAAGTATAGGATGAATACGACTTCGATTGATGAAACTACATTTAAAAAATAATTCACAGTTGTTTTAACTTAGGCAGGGAAACTGAATTTTGTTTTTTAATCAAATGAAGATTTCAGAACCCGTCGAATCAGAGAATTCTTATTTGCATTTAAATTGATAATGTTCAGATCTTATTACATATGCACTATAAATGTGCTGTAACAATAAAAATATGCTGTAACAATAACAATAAAAATATTGTAGATCAAATATAAAAATCTTCATTGATCCTAGGCAAGATAGAATAAATGGATACAATATTAGAAGTTTAATTAAGTGCAACGCAAAGTTGAGTTGCATGGAATTCTGTATTGACTAATTTTTTTAAAGATAATTTCCTGTGCTGTGTATGGATTTCATAAGATATATAAATGAAGATGAAATGCAAAGTTTTATGGAGTGAGATCATCTTTGTAATGATTGTGTAATTGTAAAAAAATTGTCTTTTCTGGTATCGAATTCTAAATGGTCTCAAAAGTTACATCTTTGCAAACTGAATTAGTGTATAGGTATTGAAAAACTTTTCTTGAATTTTTAGTTCGCGCAAAAAACCTAAAGTCTGGCAAAACGGAAAAATACCTCTAAATATAGGTTTATCCTAAAATTATATAGGATTATATTTCTTGGTTTCTAATAGTGCTTAAATGCTTCATCTTAGCTACCAGAAAAAAAAATGCATCTGTAAATTACATGCTACATTTTAAGTTCCCACAAAAGTCCCAAAATTTTGGAATGAAAAATTGAGGTCTTTACTGTTTTAGGAGTGAAAAATTGAGGTCTTTACTGTTTTACAAATCATATTAAATTATAAAAGCCATATTGCAGGATTCTTCGATAATGCGAGCGATTTTATACATTCTGTTTTGACAAGGATGCATCATTTTACAGCTCGTTGCCAGGAAAAAGACCCGGAACCCACAATGTGGAGACCATTTCACTACAGGTTCCATTCGCCGATATTACGTCACTGACATATCACTTACAAGGCTCACGAATCAAGTAAACGTACTCTTCTCTTCTTGTTCTTTGATACATTTTTGCTCCTTATTTATTTATATTTTTTGTTGAAATATAATATTTATTATCTTTTCTGAAATCAAGGCGTGTTCTCTTTGTTGCCTTGAGCTGGGTCGTATCTTCTCTCATAATCTGTCATTTAATAAGATATTGAGTGCACTTTATTTTATAATTATATGAGGTAATAGGCTTTATTATATCATATAAGGGTAAATCAACGATTTTTCATTTACATTCTAAAACTTTAGGCTTCACTCAAAATAAAACATTTTTTAACATACATATATATATACACTCATGTCCAAAATTAAGGTCACAAAAATGTTTTTCAAAGTAATTCTAAATAGCTACCAGTAAAATTTAAACAAATTATATTTTGTATATTGTGAAGGACCGATAACACGATATTAACCTTTGTTATGGGAAAAATGTTGTTCAGCATTAGTTTTTGAGGAACTACTGAAATTAGACCGTTTAGGCATCTGGGATTTTTGCCTGCAATTTTGTGAATATTGCATTAAAACAAAAAATTTAACCTGTTTCCAGTGAGAATGAGTTCTCGTAATCGTTTAGACGATTCCTTGAGATGGAGAGCCGTTGGCAGGCTTGAAGCAGGGTAGTGTCAGGCGGAGGTGGCTCGATTGTTACAAGTGGCACCGAAAGTGGTATTCAGGTTGTGGAATCAATTCCAAACAAGTGGTACAACCAGGAAGGTCCGCCAAGGCTGTCACAGAGCAACGACGTCTGCACAGGATCACTATTTAGCATTAAGCACACGACGGCATAGGCTGACAATGGCTCCTCAACTTGCTCGTGACCTTGCTGCTGCGTCTGGAATAAGAATTTCCAGACAAAAAGTATACAGACGTCTAGCAGAGAGGGCTCTTTATGCCCGGCGACCAGTTGAGTGCGTCCCTTTGACTGCATTCAACAGAAAAGCCCGGCTGTTGTCGTGCCTAACATATCAGTCTTGGGCACAGCAAGAATGGGGGCATTTTCTTTTCAGTGATGAGTCCAGATTTACCACACAGAGTGACACTCGTCGAATCTTCATCTGGAGAGAGCGAGAAGCTCGCTATCATCCCTCCAACGTAAAAGAAATCGACAGATTTGGTGGCAGAGGAATCCTTGTCTGGGGTGGCATAATGGTGGGCAGTTGCACACCACTGCACGTCTTCGATTCGGATACTGTCAATGGACATCGCTATAGGGATGAGATCCTTGAAGACTATGTGAGGTTGTTCCGGGGTGCTTTTGGCCCAGACATCATTTTTATGGACGATAACGGGCGTCCACACAGAGCCCACATCGTTGATGATTTTTTTGAGGGAGAGGATATTCGACGTATGGACTGGCAATCGAGGTCTCTGGATCCCAATCCTATTGAACATGTTTGGGATGGTATCGGAAGAGCCATTGCAGAGCATAACTCCCCCCCCTCCTAATACCCACCAAGTGTTAAAAGCTGTGCTTTTGGAAGAATGGGCCTTGTTGCCTCAAGCATTTATTGACACCCTCATAAAGAGTATGAAAGTTCGTTGTGAAGCCTGTATAGCAGTGCACGGTGGTCATACTCCATATTCGACAGGCTTTCCCCGAGATAAATGCTTTATCTCTGATTCATAATATAAAATTTTTGATATAACCTGTTTCTTAATTCCCAATTAAAATCTTTTCTATGTTGTTATGTGTCTATGTTCTTTCTTCCATTGTAGTGTACCTCTGTGCCAAATTTCGTGGGAACACAGTGAATAGTTTTTCCATTTTTCGCAGATTTTATGTTTGTGACCTTAATTTTGGACATGAGTGTATATAAAACTAAACTAAACATGACCTAACAACTAAATAGAAAGAAGTCGCCTGACAACTAAGATGAAGTATTTAAAAGCTATTAGAAAGAAAAAAAACCGTAGTCCATACAATTTTCAGTAAAAGTAGTTTTTACAAATTTTATACTTTTCGTGTGAAGATTTAAGGCACAATGTTTCCAATATCTTTTCTTTGATTAACATATGAAAATACAATTTTTGAGCTCTACTAGATATTGATATTAGAAAAACAGATTCAAACTTTTTGAGAAATCAACAATTTTTGGTGTAAAGATTACAAATCAATTCGTCAGCTATCATGTTCTCATTCCCTCAAAAATATTTTTCGAATTCTAGATATAAAATGTACCGGTTCTTCAAATTATCGAAATTGATTTTTTTTTAACACTTATAATTCTTATTCTTGTTTTGCTGGAAATTAAAAAGAAATAATATAACATCTAAAAACTGGATAAATTCTTTTGACAGTAATTTCGATTGGAAAATAATTTCGGTTTACTAACGACCTTCTGCCATGACTTAAAGTTCACGAACTAGAATTAATTGTGATTTAATCAAAATTCATGAAAAACTTAATGAAAAGATACAAGCAATTCTTTAGAATAAGAGGAAATTAAACGATCTGTAAAAGTATTTTATGATGAATTTGATAAAAACCACAAACGACTTTTTGATTAAAAAGTCAATAAAAAAGGATTCTTCTCACTACTTGACATTAAAATGAAGGCTTTTTTTTCCACGACCCAGAAAACCCTGTGCACTCACGCGTGAAAAACGATTTCCCTGTCAATTAGAACCACTGCTTCTTTTTATGGCAGAGCGCTTTAAATGAATGAAGACATATTACAAACATTTTGCGCTTTAATTATTATTCCAAGAGTCTCAGAAAGAAAAAGAAATGAACATTTCTTTCTTTTCACATGATTCTCCTTAACGTTTATTATGGAGTGGGAAACTATTTTCAGAAACTATCACGAGAAGGAAAATCTTGTACTAGCTGACATAACCCATCGTTGCACGGGATGAATACATTTTTCGTGTCTTTTAGCAATAAGACCTAAGATTTAATTGATTGCTACGAAACAAACTTTCCCTATATTTCGAATTTGTGAGCAAAATCTGAAAAACCTTTAACTCAAGAAAAAAAAAAAAAAAAAAAAAAAGGTCGCAATTATCGCATATCAAATAACCCAATGGGAAAGTTAAAAAGAAAATACTTGATATTACTAATCTAATGAATGTTTTAACGACAAAAAAATAAATAAATAAATAAAGGTTACCTTTACATTTTTTACAGCGCTATGATGTCATGAAACTGGTCTTCATTAGAAAGTTTTGTGTATATGATGAGAGGAGCATACGTAGGACAGTTAAAATAACAATTTTAAATGTTTGATATCTTTATATGTATTATATCTGAATAATATCAATGAAATAAAAGAAAATTTCCCCGACGAACACACTGGTTGCGAAAAATGACTAATAATTAATAAAAGGTTGCTTTTTATCAAATCTATCTAGTAAAATCTGATTCAGCGAAAATATCTCTATTTCTCTATTGATATTTGTTATAGATACACTAATTTCCCTTATAATTCTATCGACAGGTGATCAAAATGGTGAATGAAAGTAACGACAACTTTTCATAAATCTTGCTGATATCTCAGTTGAAAGACCGAAAATAGAAATATTATTCAAAATTGTCTATTATTTAACCAAATGTAGTTTAAACTGTAGGTTAAATGGAAGATAATTTACTCAAACGCTTGACAGTCTGTCCACTTCGCGTCGTCAACATCCGTTGCAAGGATTTTTAATTCAATCGATTCAAAATTTTCTATTTTATTCATTTGGCACCATGTCATTTATTTTACACATTGCAGCCATTCTACTGATTTTAACTGTTATATATTTCGATTTCTTACAATATATTAATTTTAAAACAGTTTAGGTTGTAAACTATTATATTTGTTATTATCCAGCTCGCACCGCCATCGTTCAGACATTATAAAGGCAGTTAGCAACGAAATTCTCATATTTTTGCCAATGAAGGGACTACTGCCCTTCTCCGGCCCCTCCACTGCCGCTGTCTCTGCATAAAATTAATGATTTTCCATGGAATCGAACAGGAGGGGATAATTCTGAAAATGGCCGAAAAGGGAAGGGGGAAAAATAAAAATGCTTTTGAATAAATTTTGGTTTCCGTACGAATGAGTCTCTCCATACAATTATGAATTAATAAACTAAAATTTTTGAATATGCAGATTTATTGTTTAGTTTTTGTATTCATTTTTTTTCATTCATTCATCAGAGCATTTAATGTCTCAAGTTGCATAAAATATAATTATATACTTCCCTTAGACCATTTTGTTAGCAAATGCATGTCTATTACTAAAAGTTTACAAATTAGCTGTTGGGCCCTAAATTGAAAAGATATCCTGCACATATTAAGTGCAAGTGGAAATGATTAAGCTGCCATTAATTTAAAAAAACATTTTTTATTGAAATCAAGCATTTTTTTTAAAAATATGAGTAATGAAATCGGAGTTGCTCCGCATTTAAATCTTATGTGCTTACTATAGAATATCTTTCATAATTTATATAAATTTATGCAATATCTCAAGAATAATTATGACTTGTTTAACAATATTTTTTTGTTTCAGTTTATGAATATATTTCAAAAAATTATGAAGTTTAAATTTTAGATAATCCGTTGGTCCTCAGCAATCATATTCTGCGAAATATTCTTGACACTTCAAAATTTTAAGAAATAAATGAATGTTCCTATCTTCTACTATTAAATCTAGTCAATTTTTAAGTTTTGAATAGAATAGTCTATAGCAATCAACATTTTCATAATCATAGGCCAATCACTGTCGGAAAAACCCTGACAGAAGATTGGCGCATCTTCTTTGGGACGATCGATGAAGTGGTCTAAAATTGCTAGTTTTTATAGAAGATTGATATTCAAATTTCATAAATTAGCCGATTTTAATAATTGATTTAGTTAATTGGAGTTCAACAATTTTTATTTCGAATATTGGTGTTTCAAGAATATTTTGTTAAATAAGATTCAAATAGCAGATGACCTAGTATTTAAAAATTTAAAATTCGTATTTCATCGGAGCATTTATTGACTCAAGTTATATAAAATATAATTATTTAGTGCAATTAGATCATTTCGTTAGGAGATGTATGCCCAAATTAGCTGATGGGTGCTAATTAGAGTGATTATCCTATATATATTAAACCACGTTTGCCTAAAATTAAACTGTTTTATTGAATTAATGATATAGATATTGTAAAGTATCATATAACACTTTTCCTCCAATTACTTTTTAGAATATCATATTTCAAATTTTTTTCACTTTATAGAGACACGTGTTGAAAATTACACTTTTTTATATTTAATTTTCAATAATATTTGATTTATGTTTTTACTTTGAACTTCTGTTAATGTGATGGCAACACGTTGATAAAAACTAATTTTCTCCCATGCTCATGAAACGTGCTCGTGCAGATTAAATTTTATCTTATGGGAAATAAACTGTTAAAAAATATGGTTAAAATATTTATTTAAAAATTCTTTAAAAATAGAAATTTAATTTGTAGGTAAAAACATTGGTATCATTAAAAAGAGAACTTTTTTGGATTTCAATTTGATGCAAAATTCATTTTTGTGCGATAATATTTTCGGAAGTTAATAGCAGAAAAACGCCGAAATTTCACTTAATTTTTAATTAATTAAAATTCTAATTAAAAATTCAAAAAAAAAAATCGCTCCGAGGTACACATTCTCGGCCTCCAAGATATACATATGCCAAATTTGGTAGCTGCAGGTAGGACGGTGTGGCCTGTAGAGTGCCAACACACACACACACACATTGAGCTTTATTATAAGTATAGATATAGATAAAGGTTACAGTTACGAATAATAACGTGCACACATGCACACACAAAAAAAATGCATATCGTTGTAATGCTCTCTGCAAATTAAAAATTCCTTTTTTAATGAGCATTAACATGCTAAATTTGGTAGCTTTAATTCCAACGGTCTGCTCTAAGAATGGGTATTGATCGATTTAAGTTGCATCATGTAATTAATTGATAGCATCCAGCCTGTAATTTATTTTCATGCAAATCTCTCAAAAATTTTTTTTCATTTTAGCCAAGTAGTTTCTTTTTAGATTTTTTAAACAATTGGAGTATTTCAAACTGTTATCAGATTTTCTTATTATGTACATTGAAGAAAATTCTAGTGCACAAAAGTCATTATCAAATTTCAAAATTTTTCTGAAATATAACTAAAAGCACACATGAAAAAACATCAGCACTGTCCCTAAGATTTTGAACGTATAACTATGCTACTTAGTAGAATATTATATTCTGTTGATTCTACTGATTCCGTTACAATTTTCTTCCGAGATATATTATGTTCTTTCTCTCTCTTTTTTAAATATAAAGCGTACTTCCATGACCAGTTTTATTCGGATGTTTTCCCACGCTGATCTTGATGCGTACGCGATTTAATTTAAATAACTCAACTCAATTATTTCTATAAGAATGCAAACGATAATTTAAAAATACTTATGATTTTTTAAAAATAATAGTTTAATTAAAATTCTTTTCTAGTAGCTGTAATTGTTATTTTTTCACGCAAGTAAATTTTCCTTGTTCACTTCATTTTAAGAAGAAGAATTAAAAGAATCTGACGACATATGTCAGGCATTTGAATAATCAGTAAAGCTTTATTTTTTTGTTTAGTCATTCTAAATTCTTATTAATTAGATCTCATGACGATCTTCCAGTTCTTTTTCTTTTTTACTTTGTATAATATTTCCTGAATTATTTTTATGAAAAATTATTATGAAAAATTTTCGAGAAAAATAAAAGAGAGGGCTTGTGAAAAATAAGCCGTAAAACAATAAAAATTTCCTTCTGATATCTCAAATGTTTTGCATTTTAGGAATGATTTTTTTAAATTTTCTGTATTTTCTATATTTAAAGAATATTAAATTAGCAGATTTCAATGTTTGTTGAATCTGTTCAGCTTACAGTTAATGTAGGGACATCAATTAATAATATACTCTGAAGTATGCTTATTTTTCTTACGTACAAACAATTGTCTTTACATGAAAAGTGGAGGATTTATTTGAATAGTAAAAGAAACAATGCAGGAATGAAGAATGAAATTAATATGAACTTTCAAAAAAATAAGCAATAAACAGGAAGTTGCGTTGATATTGAAACGAAATGTTTAAATAATAGGCTAAAAGAAAATAAAATAATTCATTATAGGTGAAAAATAAAGAATTGAAAGGAACACACAGAAATATTACAAATATCTGAATTTTCGTATGATTAAGGATATTTCGCTTAACTCCGAGGATACAATAAAACTATTTTGCTCTATTTATACGTCATAATAATCGATAATTATAGAAAATAATCGATTTTTCAAGAAATTCTGAGTTGAACTGGAAAAACATTTCAAAGCAAGAATTGAGATTATTCTATGCGAGTTAAAAATTTTCAGAACAAAGCAGAATCGAAATTGAATTTTCGAGGAATCTCTACGCTTCAGATTTCCTTCGAATCCAAAAATAATTCAATAATTTTGGAATTTGTCTGTCTGTCTGTTGTGCTTATTCAAAAATACTTCAAGATAGAAAGATGAAATTTGATATATGGTCTTTGTACCAAATATGTAAATAACCGTAATCAACGAATGAACAAAATCCATATGCAGTAACCTTGTCTGTCTGGCTACAGATTGCATATGAACATAAGAACAACAAAATGCAAAAAACTACATGGATAAATTTGCTATGAAATTCTCTTCCTTAAATTAAAGTTTTGCATTGGTGTCAGTCGGTTCGGAAAAAAGCATATCCAGAATACAAATTCGTTTTCTTTTCACTATAATGCGAATCATAAAAGGCTCATGTAGGGACTCTGAAAATAAAAATCTGAATATTTTTGCCTTTCGCGGCATAGTTCAGTATTTACCATTTTGACATTATTTTGGGGAAGTCGATCATATCTTTATTAGAAAGTATGAAAAACGTTTTGGGAAAATCACTGGTTTAATGTCGAGAAGATATCTTCGCCACTTCAAAAAGAAATCTCTAACATCACCCCTTAATGAGAATAGAAGATCAAATTTCAATTTTATTACGACATCACTTTGTGCAAAATTCTATTGTTGGTGTAGTATATTCTAACGAAATTGCGCTTCCTAAGAAATTGCAATTAAAACTTTCAATTTCAGCAATTGATATGAATTTTCGTTGAATAAACAAGTAAACTGAATGAGCTTTCAAATATACTTTGGTCAAAAGAACAAAATAACCTACTTCCTTGAAATCAACTTAAGGAACAGGGGGTGATTATTCTTGATTCGTTATAACTTATTTCCTTCTTTTTTGCTAGCTGGAGCAAGATATTTGATAAAAGTTTTGAAATAACAGGGAATAAAAATTCATTGCATCATTCATTTAGATAAATATGCTGTTCCTACATGATACAAATTATACCAACAATTCTTAGAGAAAATATAAGCGACTTTTTTTAAAAAAAATTTCAAATAGTAGAAGTTAATGTTCTAAAAGAATCTTTGAAAAAGCATTCGATACAATAAATTTTTTGCTATTAATCATTTCCTTTCTAGATCATTTGTTGCTTTTACTTACATTTTACATTTCCTTTCATTTTAGCAGCTCAATTTCTATGTACTACAAGGCATGAATTCAGTTGTTAGAAATGATTCATTAATTGTTAGTATTGCTTCATTTTGAATTTGAAAACTTTCCGAAATGTGTTTCTATAAAGTGATAAGACCTAAACATTTTTTTTAAAAATGTGTGGTTTTGATGTGTGCAGTTCTTGTAGTATTTGACACGAGGCAATAAAAGCTGGAATTTTTACTGAAGATATAGAAATGATTTAATTATAACACAGGAAAGAAGACGTATTTTAATAGAAATTACACTCACAAATTATCCCATTTAATTTTAATTAAAAACTCGATTTAAAGATATTATTGATGAAAATTGTGGCTTCAAGTTCAAAATATTTTTTATAAAACATTTTTACGTAACTAGACTTGTTTCATGTTTATAAAGAGGGATTTTTGTAATAAAGTTTTGAGTTTTGTCTGAATTTTGAAATTTTGTATTTTTGTGTGTTCTGGGTGAAATTACAGTATTTTAATGTCTTCAGAAATACTCATCACTTAATCAATTAATTTGATTAAATCTTCCTTCCAGAGGAGTTTACTAGTAGTAAATTAGAGAAAAAATGATTTAAAGATTATATAAACTTAATAATTTGAATTATTAGTGAGTAAAAGATAGACGATAATGAAAATACTTTTTAAAAATTGTTTTTTGCATACAAATAAAAGTGCTTTTTAAAATTTACTTTATTAAATTTATCAATGGCGTCATAGAAGGTCATATCATTTATCTAACTGATGCTGTCTGGAAATTTCAAGACATCATATTACAACCATTTAAAGAAGTTAGAGGGAAAAAAAGAATGATTCGAAAGCACGTCAAAAATATGACATACAAAAAAAGATTGTGAAAACAATATTGCATTTCGAAGAAAAGGGTCCTTTGTTAGGTTTTTAGATGTACTCGCTTTCAAATGCCACCTGTTTCGAGGGGAGGGAGGTCTGGTGGCAAACCAAACAGATTCACAACAATTGCAAAAGGAAAGTAAACATTCTCGAATGAGCGAGTCAAGGACAATCCCGCTGAAAGAGCACGAGATGCTGGTGTATGACCCAGTTCTGTACCCTCCTAATTTTTTTTTTTTTTTTTTTTTTTGCTTTTCTGACCCAATGACACTGACCGTCCGACCTTTCAGCGAGAGGGAAAGCGTATGTAACTGTTATGATTACGTAGATTACATCAGAGTTTAGAACATGCTGTTTTGCAAGAGATTTTGAAAACGAGCCTCGAGAAATGTCCAAAAGGAATATTGCGGCGAGAATTTCATTCAGCAATGTACGTCTACAACTAACTTCTCGAGTTCTGGGGCGGTCGGTACAGATGATAAAAGTAGCAAGTTATTTATGCGTAAAACCAAGAATTATTTAGGACGCTTAATACTTTCTGATTTTCAACAAGGGTAGGTTTACATTTTTAGAGATATTTTCTATTTCGCATACATAAAATAAATTTCCATTAGTTTCAAATAAAACGTCTATTACATTATAATTATAAACGTACTCTCACAAATATTTTTTATTTTCTTTTTCATAATCTTTTCTTTTCTAATTTTGCAGCAAAATTTGTTTACTTATAATTAAGAAATAATGTTTGATAATTCTCTGATAATTTGTTAAACAGGGTGTGGTCAAATAGCTAATTTCTAAACATTTGGGGAGGGAAATATACCCTTAATCAGAAGAATGTTTTAAATGACATAAAGAATTAAATTTTATGTTCATTGAGCCCACAGATAAAAATACTACAAAAATCAGTTACTCTATATAGCTATGTAGCTCTCTTAGCCACATTTAGTGAAACATTCTTGAAAAACTAACTTTTTGAAAGAAAATAAAAGACCCAGATTTCTCAGATCAAAACTAACCGAGTTTCGAAATTTTAAATATCATCATTTTAGAAAATTTTATACTATTTCAGTGGCAGATTTGACGAAGCTGAGCACGTCTCAATGAAATAACTTTAGTTGATTAGCAGTTCAAAATGATAATGTTAAAAGCTTTGTAACTCGCTCAGTTTTAATCGCAGAAATATATAACATTTTCGCTTAAAATGGTAATGTGCCAAGAATATTTCACTGAATATGGCTAAGAGGACTGAGGGACTATATAAAAATTTAAGCATCAAAATAATGTCAGCAATATATTTATTGATTCCAACAACATAAAATAGAATTCTTATTTCATTTAAAACATTTTTCTGTTTGGATAAATATATCCATTTCTAACGGTTTCGAAACAATCAACCTTTAATGTTAAAGCAAAAATACGCAATGGTATCACAAATTGTAACTATATTTCGTCTATGAATATGCCATTCGGTTAGAATGGATCTAGATTATCTATTTTAATTAAATAGCATATTCATAGAGCATATTTCACATACTCCGGCGTAGGGCTAGCGCGTATTCCCCGTGATCTGGGTGTCCCGGGTTCGAGCATGGTTGTTCGTCTTCTGTGTTCTATCTGTGTGGTGTGTGAATGTGTCAAATTGTAAAAAAGGGCAAGCGCATATGACGCATGAAGTAGCTAAGTCGTAGTCTTGGCTCTAGTGGTGCTACTGAAAAAACAAGAGACGCTCACTTGGCTTAAATCGTTGATAGACAACTGTCAGCAGACTCGTAAAGTGCTATAAGTCACAACAACATATTTGACATACAAATAATAACTGACGTAGTGATACTATTAATGATCTAAAATAATAAGCACAGCATCACAAAAGATCAAATAAAAATCGTTCTGATAAGAATCATAATCTATTTCTAATCTGACAATGGCAGTCAAAATTTAATATAGCAATAGAAGCAAAGCCGTTTTCTGATTCCTCGTCTTTTGAAAAAAAAAAAAAAAAGAGTCGAATAATCTTGGAATTGCTGAAAGGTGCACGGACCGTGTCGATGGAAATGAATAATTTAATTTTAGACAAATTTCTTTGTTAATGGAAGCACTAATATGTCGCTTATTATTTTACATAACACTTCCAGATTATGTAGGATTATGCTATTTCATTTTATGGCTATTTTTTGCCCATAAAATATCGAATCTGGCCAAAGAAGGAATGTTTTATTTACGTATTAATCGCTTAAATTCATTCTTATTTCACTGAAGATTATAATTCCATTTTTTAAAATCAAAATTTCTAATGACTTAAATGTGTTAAAATATGAAACAAGGTCAGCTGATTGGGACTGCTGCAAAAAGGGGGCCACCAAGATGTAGTTAAAAGATGATATTAACTTAATTGACAAATAAATAAGCTTGTAATGAATACAAATTTTATGAATTATAAAATTTTAAGACATTATTAATCTTTCAAATATAATTGGTTAGGTTCCTACCTGTTTTATTATTTTATTCTATGTATTTAATTCAGATATTGCAATATTTCAAAATATCAAACTTAATATAATTGCTTAGATATATTTATGTACAAATGTGAATGTTGTGATTAAAAACATGGTCCTGTCCTTAAAATTATTAAAATTAAAAAATAGTCTAAGATAAATCATAAATGATGATTAAGTTAAAATTGTATTTAAATGTGAAATAAAATAGAGCATTTAATTAGAAGAAGAAAGTGCTCTGCCTTAGGGCCATAAAATACCTAAATCCATGATTAAAATGAAACAAAGTATCATTTATTAAAATTATTTCATGCAAAAGATAAACACTAAAGTAATAAAGTTCATTAGCAATGACTTTTTCAATAATTTTTAGCAACTATTTTAATAAACATTAAAAGCATAAATAAGATATTAAAAAAAGTTGTACATTTCATAAATATTTCAATGAAAGAGAGCTTTCTTGTTTAAAATTAATATGCTACATTATGAAATTACAAAGCAGACTTCGGCGAGAGATGATGGAACTTGGTCAATTACGTTGGATATCTGTGCTCTGAATAAGAAAGATATCTGAACCCAATCGTTTATCTTTGGATCCATGGTATATGATTATGTCAGAAACTACAGCCCATCATCTACTCAAGAATCGAGTAAGTTTTTCATAAAGAATTTTCGTAGCATTATTTGATTTATTCCTTCAATTTTGTTTTTAAAATTTGCATAAATAAACTATTTATACAATCCAACTTCATATTATTCTCAATCCTTTTTGGATAGAATATATTAAAGTTTAACTTAACCCATTGTTATCTCACATTAACTTAATCCATTATTGACCGAATTTACCCCAGTAGTGAGGATTTTATTTTTTTAAAAAAATAAATTTGAAATGTGCATAAAAAGCATTGTTCAGTAATTGTTTCCAAGAATTCTTTTATTGTTTGAATGCCATGATAAAAAAAAAGTAAAATAAATCAAATATAAAAAAAATGAGCAACGAATTCTAGTTTTAAGGTAAACTATGTGATATAGAAATAAATGACACAAATTGCATTTCATATTTTCTATTACGATATCCAAATTGTAAAATTTGCCTTCTCTAATTGTTTCTATCACTATCTCAATTTATATTAATGTGTGTACCCGTGAATTTGTTGGCTGTCTACAGTCTAGACCATTCGACATAGATTTACCAAACGAGAGTCAATATTTTGGAGGGTGCAAATATGCACCTAAAAGCGATGGTTTTATTTTTTCTAATTTTATTTATTTGAAATTGCAATGAGAAGTTTTTCAGTTAAGAAGCAAACTAAATTTTGGTATTTTCCCGTTATAACTTCCGAAAATAATGCAGCACGAAGTTGATTTTTACATCATTTAAAATTCAAAGAATCATTTTTTCAATGATACCAATTTTTTTTAGCATTGAAGTTTCATTTTATTACAAAATTAATTTTCAAAATATATTTTAAGCATATTTTCAACTAATAAAGATGAATGTGCATGTATGTAGGCGCTGTTCCGGCCAGACCCCCTTGATCTAGAGATTACCAGATCTAGTTACCAGATTTGGCGCGCACATACTTAGGAAGTTTTTTTTTTTTTTTTTTTTTTAATTTTTAATTAATTAAAGAATAAGCTAAATTCAGAATTTTCTTTTTATAGAATATATATTCCTTTCAATCTGAATTATAGAAATAATTCATATTTAAAGTGAAGTCCTGATGTGATATGCACAAAGATGCAAGCATGGGTAATCTGAAAAAGTGGTAACTCTTGGCTATACCTTCGGTCTGCTTAATGAAACTAAAAAATAATAACATTTTTCGATAATGACTAGCGCTCTCTTCGATAGTGAAGGATTAATTCAGCTTGAAATCATTCTCCCGAGTAAGGCAGGTCCGTGGTGGTCTGGTGGTAAGGTCTCGGCTTCGGAACCGAAGGGTTTCAGCTTCGTGACCCGATTCCACCGAAGAACAGTCGTGTAAGGGGGTCTGTTGCACGTTAAATCCGTCTTGACCAAACATTCTTCCGCTGGTGTGGTGTGGCGTGGAGAGGGGGGGGGGTGCCAGCTCAGGTGTCGTCCTCGTCATCTGACCGTGGTTCAAAATGACGAGGTCCGTCCCAAATTAGCCCTAGTGTTGCTTCAAACGGGACGTTAATATAACCAAATCAAACCAAACCCGAGTAAGGCAGTAACAGGACAATTTCAAGTAGAAATTCTTGCTCTCTTCAACAAAGAATTATGGCTTATTTCCCCCGATAGACTGGGAGCTAGTTTCTTTGGCCCGATAATGTTGGTCCCCTCATTATGTTGCCTGTGATGCTGTATTTGGCCAAGCATGCTGCAGTAAAGATGAATTATCCTCCATAATCTACTGGTCACTTCACCCACAGATTTTTTCTTATTTCTGAAACTGAAAATTTTGCCGTGGCACGTTATAAAGATCAAGAAAATTGGAGCCCACAGTTGAAGAAGATTCCTAAAAAAGGATTTTAAAAATTGTTTCCAACACTTATGCAGCCGAGCTGCATTACTGCAGGTGGAAGTTGCTTTGAAATTTATTAATTTGGCAAGTGATTTACATAATTTTTTCCTAAGAATATAACTGGCGCGATTTGCAACTAGATGGAATGAGGCAATTAGGATAAAGACTCCATTATATATATACAAGGTTAGCAAGAAAGAATTTATCCACTCCAGAGGGCTCTAAAATGCGTTCTATTGGTCAAAATGAGATAAAATTTGAACTGCAGATTATAGAGATCATGCGCTTTACATTTATTAATTAAAAAAATTAGTACAAAAATTCACCAATAGATGACGCTGTACCACAAAGGGCATTTATTTGCATATATTGAAAATATGAAATATAATTTGCGTTACAGCGCATGTCTATTACCATTTTTCTTTGGATAAAAAGAAAGAGGATTCTGCACGAACATCAGTTTCTTGCAGAATCCGCTTTCTTCTCCGCTTTCTTCATCAGTTTCTTCTCTGTTCGTCATGCCTACGTTGCAAGAAAAAGCGCTACTGGTGAAATTGTTCTATCAGAACCAACTAAACTCCGTTGCAGCTCTAAAGGAATTTCGTCGAATGAAGCAGACACGAAGAGGCCCAATGTCTCCAGGTGCCTACGCAAGATGATGCAGAAAAAAATGGGCAACTTCGCATTTTTCCAAGTAGAAGATAAAAAATAAAAAAAATCTCGTCTTCCAATGTCGAAAATGTTGTGACCGCGCTCGATGAAGTCAGAAGTCAGTCGCCGCATAATAGTGTGAGTTTGCCAGTTGTTTCCCATATTTTAAATATGCCGTATTCAACAGTACAAAAAATCGCATGGCCTTTTGCCCTTTTATCCATACAAAATCAAATCTGTGCCCCTATTGCAGGACGGGAACTTAGTGGTTCGTAAAACTTTTGCACTTCAGTTCCTTGCTCGAATGGTGGTTGACACATTGACACTTGGGCATGGAACATTTTGTGAATTGATGAGGCCTACTTTTGCCTCAATGGGCAAATTAATACTCACAACTGTGGAGTTTGGGCAGAGGAAAACCCTCACATTATCCAGGAACAACCCTTGCATCCTGAAAAAGTGACAGTATGGTGTGGTTTTACAACTACCCTTATCATTGGGCCCTATTTCTTTGAAGAAATAACTTCAAATAGAATCCAAACTTGTTCCGTCACAGCATAACGGTACCATGATATGCTGAAGGATTTTGTAATGCCAACTCTTTTACCGCGTGGATGCCTTCAAGGCATCATTTTCATGCAGGATGGTGCACCACCTCATATTGATCGTCGTGTAAAGCAATTGCTAATACAGCATTTCACAGAAGCACGAGTTATCAGCCGTCATTTCCCAATAGCATGGCCCCCTCACTCCCCGGACATCACCCCTTGCGACTTTTGGTTGTGGGGTTATTTGAAGGATAATATCTACCGTCAAAGACCATCATCTCTACCAGATCTGAAAGACAACATTAGACGCCATATTCTTAATATTCTGGCAGATTCACTCGGTCATCTATAGAAAATATGGTTCTCCGATTAGAGCATATTGTTGAAAATGAAGAAGGACATATTGTGTAATTTTAATTTTACTTTATTTAACAATTATAAACCATATCAAATGGTTTTATGTGTATTACAAAGCCACCTAACGCTTAATTTTTGTACAATTTTTTTTTTTAATTTAATAAATGTAAAGCGCATCATCTCTATAATCTGTGGTTCAAATTTTATCTCATTTTGACCAATAGAATGCATTTTAGAGCCCTCTGGAGTGGGTAACTTATTTCTTGCTAACCCTATATATATTGTGCAATTTTATGTTGCTGCTTTTGGAAAACATTACACAAAACATCTGAATACATCTATTATCTAAGATAATTGGACCAAATAATAATAATAACCAAGGAATCTGTCACCCCCGGAGCTAACCATAGGCCTGTTTCACCAATTTTTATTTTATGGAATTTAACACCTTGAATGCTACCGACTCCATGAAAAGACAAATATCAATTCTTCCGGCTGTTGACATGTTTTATATAAAAAATAAATGAAAAAAGTAAAGGCATTCTTCAGATATGTATTAGAAAGTTCAACCGATCTAAACTGGCATAAGAGACAAATTTTATCTTACAGAAACCTGTAATTGGAAGTATCTGAAAGACGAGATATTTCGTCAGTAACGTTGAAAGTGTTAAAGTTCATGATACGTTATCAATGCTATCACAATTATCCGCCCATCACATCTCTCCTTTCCCAAGAGGCATTTCAAAAAATACTATTTCATTTTACAATCCCTATGAAGAAAGCTTTGACAAGCTCTTTAGCCAAACCATTTTAATACACCGATTTTTATTACATATGGAAACTGAAGAAATAATCCTTGATCGCTTATAATTTCTGTGAAGCATCACAAAATATGTCAGCAATTCCAGCTTCAAAAATTAGACAGTTTACAACAATTTCATACGACATTTAATTTCAGCACTTACCATTATAGGCATAACTCATCAATCAAAATAATCATTTTTTATGCAAATTTAATTTGAAACAGTGTTGTGTTATTAAATAATGTGTCAAGATGAAGGTAGCTTGTTTTCATTTTTTACACTGATGCTTCCACAAATAGAAAAAAAAATACAGAAAATAAAATTCAATATTGCATCAGGATTAGTTCATTAACCAATAGATTGGAATGGATTTATTTACATAAAGCATATTGCATACATTTGGGTAAAAACTAATATAATGATTTCGTGTAAACCTTAAATTCTAGTAAAATTTCCGACTGCATTACTATGAATTTAAATACTTCTAACCTATTAGACCGAGAGTATATATACAGCCCCTGTTTCTTTTCATAATATTTATAGCACCTTTTATTATGTGTAAATCATTTGAGCAATGGTTATTTATATAATTGATCAAAATATTCAAATAAAAATGAACTAATCTTTACAGGTTACGTAGTATATCCAGATTTTCTTTTTCAAAAAAAGAAAAGACTATCTTAAGTGAGAACCAAATAAGTCAGGAATGCGTAAATTTAAGTATCGAATTTTTAATTATCAGCCTTTTCCTCAAATGTTTATATTATTTTATCTTTTAAGCGTCTAGACACTGAGCTAGCAGGGAAATTTTCTGTTAGAAAATCTCTTTCTTTCTTCCATTTAAAATGATGTTTTTTTCTCGTTTATGATTTTTTTCCGGTGTTTTATTTCTGTATTAATTTTGCAAGAAAATAATTACTGAAACTTTCAAACCATATCCCAAAATTGCTACTCTAAAGTTTTAGTAGTAGCACTTTTTAGGGTGAGTATTTTACTAATACTATATCTTTTAAATACTTTTCTAATACTTATCTTTTAAAAATGTTTTTTTTTTAAAATGCACCTTTTTGTAAAGAGATTACCTTTTATTTCTGGAATACTATTTACAGTTTGTAAGCGAATGTATTGCATTAAAAATATAGTTCACTTCAGTAGAAAAATTCACTATGAATACTAAAAAAATTTCATTATGAGTTATTAAAGATGTAAACTCAATTTATAAATGAAAGCACTATTCCATCTCTGATATGAATACCAACATTAAATGGTATTCTGCAGTAGTTTTACATTTTGAAAGCAACATAAGAAACTTCGAATTAAAAATTTCCTCTTTTAGTCAAACGATATAAAAATTGCCCTTTAAATTTTCATTATTGTTTATTTCAGTAATTGAACTAGCATCCTGAAAATAAAGTTTAGAATTTAGCTCTGGAATGTTTCTTCGGAAATTAAGAAGAATTAAGAAAATTCTGAAAATCTACAGATGTATAGTGATATATTGGTGGCAGAGCCTGAGTTTCTGCATTAAAGAAACACAAATTTGATGGTCACTTATGTCAAAGATCTACCTACATGGGATTAACAAGCATGGGATTAACGAGCATTTAATCTATTAAGGTCTACCACTTTCTTGCAAATATGAAAATTTGGAGAAGAGTTACACTTCAAATGTTAGTTTTATTGCCTGACTAAGATTTAAACTTCCAACGCTTAAGTCAAAAGGTTTTCGATTAATAATAAAAAGATGCATTAATTTAATTAAATGGATATTTTAAAGGGAAATTAATAATAATAATAACATGAAAATAACTAAAAAAGAAATTAAAAAAAGCTTTAAAAATTGAATTCGAATTATTGTAGTTTTAGAAGGAATTAACACTGAATAATAATACAGAAAAGTTAAATATTTCCTGATTTCCTAAGATATATTTATCTTCCTTCTGTGTTTATATATTTTTAAGTTTTTCATTATTTGGCAAGTTTATGCCAAGGAAGGTTTCAAACGGTGAGTATCCTCAAAATTTATCCTGAAAGTAGAAATTTTTGGACAAACAAAAATGAATTTAAAAAAAAAACTCTTATCAGAATGCATTAGAAAAATTCTGCAAGATCACATAAAGAAAAATTTAAGGGAATATAGCACCTCAATATTTACTAGATATTTAGACATATATATAAAAAAATGTAACAAATTTGGTTATTTTCTTTTTTGACATTTACCTTTTTTTATTTTTACAAATGTATAATACAAATCTTTGTTCTTCTGATGTTAACTCTTGAGATTTTTGATTGTGCAGTCGCTTGACAAGGCTTATGTGCTCTGTTACTGTGGATAATTTAACCATATTCTAAAGAAACACATCGAACAAATTTTAAAACTAAATTAGGAATTGGAAGAAGCTAAGCTGTAAAAAGTAAGCTCTAATTTATAAAGTTAACAAAGGAATTGCGGATGAATGAAAAATTCAATAAAATGTCAAAAATAAATAAATAATGGAATTACTCAAAATTCTTTTTTTCTTTAAAATGTTCAGCACGTCAGCTTTGAAAAGACATTAGCTTACTTAGTGTTTGTTTATTTTATTCTAATAATATTCAAACTATGGCACCATTTTTGTTCCCAGTGGTAAAAATTAGAATTAATTTTTTTCATTCCGATTCTCCGTTATCTAATGCCAAAAGTTTTGTTAGTTCTTATTTTGAAAATGAGCTATCAGTACTTCATTCCTGATCATTCTGTAAGGTCGTTGGCTATGTTCACTTTTGATGAACTCACCATAGGTAACGATTTATAAACGTTGTGCTTCATATATACTTATAAAAAGAAATCCAATGAAGTGACGGTTGTTGAATGACTCATCTAGATAAACCTCTATTTCGCTATAGGAACATAGACGTGCCACCTTCTACTGGAATCACCATTCTTCATTTTTTTTAAAAATCTTTGGAGCCATTGGCTGAAAATGTTACTTTAGAACAGGCACTGTTGTATTTCGGACTTAAGCAAAAGTTAGGCACTGCGCCTAGAGCCTGAGAAGGACCACAGACAGGTTGATTAGAATGTTATTATCAAGTTGTCAATATTTAAATTTATAAGCAATACAAAATTATGAATTATTGAAATGAATATCCATGAATGAAACGTAATGTGTATTCACACAGAATAAATAAAAAAAATTATTAAATAGATTAAAGTAAAATGAATTATTTATTTATAACGCAATATTAAATACACATTTAAAATATTTATGTTATATTTCTTTTAATTGTACTTGTTAAGTAATAATTTTTAATGCTATATTTGCGCCTGGATTTTATTATTTTCTTTATAATCTTTTGTAATAATTTGATGCTTTTGTTTGTAAGTAAGGAAACCTTTAATTGATAATTATGGTTAATGCTTCACTAATTTTATTATTTTAATCAATTTTTCTTTCATGCATAAATATATAGTAAAAAATGATAAATAAAAACATATATAAGGAAATAAGATATCATTTTATGTTGATTAAATTAAAATTTCATTGAGGTGTGAAAATGAATTGATCAGTTATTAAAAGTGGAGCCTTATAATGTGTGCTGCTTGCTGCAACAAAATTCCTAAATTTGCCATCGAGTATAGGTGTCCTTGAAGAAATCCAGTTAATCCAAAGCTTACAAACCCTGTAATACAGTTAAGTACCTCATGAGTTCAATTGCCATATTATTATTATTAATAACCTGTTTGTTTCATTTATAACAGTTAATTAAGCCTAGTTTGCGAAAAAAATTATCATATTAATTTAAAAACTTGTAACTGCAAAAAAAAAAAAAAAAAAATGAAAAAAAATATTTTTTCAGTATATTTGTATCATAAATCTTCCAATAATTTTTTATAAATTAATTTGAGTGATGAAACGTATGGTATCCTCTTAATTGTTTACAATACAGTAATTCAAATTATATATTGATATTTTGAGAAAATATTTAACTGGATGTTGCAATTTGTTTCTATGTGCTAAAGCCGGGATAGTATAGTTGGTAGGGCGTTGGACTCGCATCTCTTAGGTTGTGTGTTCGAACCCCAACGGCCGAAGACTTTCCATGTGTGTGGTGGCTGGCGCACGTATAAATCAGTCGTTGTCGCAAAGTCCTCCATGTCGAGAGTAATACCACTGGGGGTACTGGTTCAGAGGTGATCGTTCTCTGACTCAGGTCTAAATTACGATCTATGGATGAGTGAGTGAAATTCATGAATGAAGTGCGCCCAGTAAAAAGGGTTGTGATGCGTGAGTAGCTATGTCGTACTCTTAACCCTAGTCGACGCTACTGTAAAAAGCAAGAGACGCTCACTTGGTTTAAACCGCTGACAAATAACTATCAGCGGGCTTGTAAAGTGCTATAAGTCACAGCGGAACACGCAGTTATTCAGATTATATTTTGGGAAAATATTAAATTGGATGTTGCAATTCGTTTCTACATGAACTGCTTATCATATGGATTTCAGAAATGTTCTATTTGTCACTAATTTACATGAAAAGATCTTACGCGATTAGAACTTGACTTTTGTGTTATTACTTCAAAATTGTAAGTTAATATAACTAAACTAAACTGTCTATTAGATCTGTCTGTATAAGTGGTTTGAATAAAGGAAATTGCTTGAAACTTTTTTTTCTATATCAGAGTAGAAAACTTTTTACTTTTTGAAAAGTTTTAAAATCCAAATTAAATAACGTCATAATTCCCGCAAACTCACATCAGAGTGTGAAATTATGAAATGTGTAATTATATCTTGTGTATAATCAACAAAATTTTTCAAAAGCATCTGGCCAAATTGATGAGAGGAGCTAATTTTCTCAAAGACAAAAAACATCTTAAAATTTTTCCGAGAGACACAAACTTTTTTTAACTTTAATAAAACAAAAACGGAAAGGAATTTTCCACTTCTGTTTTGCTGAAAAATGTTTATATTCAAAACAAGTTCATTAGAAGAAGATTAATATTGAAAAAATCTATATTGCTATAATAAATAAAGAAGTTCTTATATTTTATATAATATATTCCTGAGTATTTATTGATTTTTGAAAAGAGAATGAAAAAATTGATGAAATTTATACATGAATTACCAAAGGAAAATGAAAAAAAAAAATGCCTTGCATAATCCAATTTAAAAAAAAATCTCTAAAATTATAAAAAAATTGTTTTATTATTACAAGAAATTATCAAAAAAAGGAATATATTTAATTTTAAAATTAATTATGAAATAAAGCAATTATAACCAATGCCCTTGATAAAACAACACTGATTTTTTTCCTTAGACACTATATAAAGTTATTTCTTTTGTATAAATATTGTTAATAATTTGTTATAAATTATTGATAGAAATTTGGGATGAGCATTTGGTATTCATGATAATATATTCGCACTCTCTGTTATTTCCATGGTTTTTAAAGAAGTAGTATAGAATTTAATATTAATAAATTCCATCAAATATTTCTCATGCAGTAAGCCTATATGAAGAAAAAATAATTTTTAAAACATTTTTGCTGTCCAACTGAATCATCAAATTTTTTACTTCTTATCTATCAAGGTCATGATAAAAAAATGTCGATAGCTTTACTTCTACTTCTTAAAGCTTATTTTCGTAGATTTCCATTTCCATTTCTTAAGCTATTTCTTGTCGTAAAGTTGCTTTAAAAAAGCCTGCTGATTTAGCTTTGCTTTAAATAAAATCATAATGCTAAAATTGGCTTTTTTCTGTTTAGAATTTGAATAGATTTCTTGTAATGCGATCGCATTTTATCAAGTTACCATAATGATGATGGTATGATTTTTTATGTAACTCAAAGAAATCGATAGCGAAATCTCGACTCAGTAAGATGAAAAGTGCTTATTCAAGTTTTAATTTTCTGGTAGTAAAGTCTTCTCAATTTTGTGAGAGTTATTTTTAACCTTTAATTTTGTGCTTCATAATGAAAAACAATATTTCATTATGACGTTTCAACAATCTTTCTAATTAGAGCCGAAATTCTACGGTTCTAACCTTTATTTAAATTTTTGCATGTTTATTGCATTTCCCTGAAGCAAAGGCTTTGCTTGAAAAAAACCACCAGGAAGATGATATTGGGTGCATTTTTATATTTCGCGTATACAAAGCGAAAGTTTTATAATCGCCACAAAATTCGAGCTCGAGACATCTATCTATCTCTATGTTGAAAAGAAAGACTTAAAAAATGCGTTAAGATTGATGAATGAAATTTGGCATATGACCTTTACACCCGATTTGTAGATTTTTATTAAATTTTAAACGGAATCTATACAAAGGAAGTTAGTCTGTGGGAGTTTAAGTGAGTAACTACAAAACTATATAATGTAAAAACCTAGCAAGATAATATTTAGAAGATGCAAATTTAGCCTTTAAAATGTATATTTGCCACAAATTTTTAATTAAATCTACAAGAGAATAGAACATGTGTTGGTATGTACATTCGCACACATGTAAATTTGATAATTTAAAAATGTAGCGACTTGGATAATGAAATAATTGACATGTGATACTGTATCAAAAATTGTAATTATTTGTTGAATTTCAGTTTCAATAGGTTAGAGAAAAAGGGGGGAGGGTGCGTCCAAAATGCATATTCAGTTTTCTTCGCTATACTCCAAAGTCCAAAACGCTCATTTGAGGAGCTTTGAAAATGAAAATCTAAGCTCTCATGATCTTATGTTCATGGCCTTATCCGAGGTCCATTATTGCCCAAATCGTTAGGCAGCAAGGTCAGAAAGAGAGTATAAGAAAATGCGAGAGAATTTTGGAGTGATCATTACCTATTATTTATTTACATGAGCTCCATTTAATCCCTCCAACACAGCCAAATTTTGAATGAGGAACAATGCTTGAAAATTCTTCTTCATCACGAGACACTATCCAAAGGAAACTTCTTGAAAATGAACGAAAAGTCTTTGCTATATATATATCTTTACTTCCGCATTTTTGGTCATTACTGGCTTAAAAGTACAATCCCAAGGACACTATTTCCGCTCTTAAGTACCCACCCTATTTATTTGAACTCGCAACACCCGATAGAGAGTTCTTTCCAAAATTGCAAATGAAATCAAAGGGCAATGATTTTCGAATTTTGAAGAATTGATCCAAAACTAAACAAGAAAACTGTTGCATTTTCGGTTATTGAGTTCGTGGTATGTTTTTTGAGAGCTGTGCCGTATTGAAGGGAGATAAGAGAAAAACTTTATATCTTCCCGAAGCAGGGACGGAAGAGTATTTTTAAGTTAATGTAGCATCAATTATTAAAATTTAAATTTATTTTGGAGAATTTATTTAAATTTATTTCACTTAAACTGCAATTGTATATAAAATTATTATATCTTATAATATTTATTATTCATTTTATATATGTTATTTTCATAATTACAGTAACGTTTTTTTTTCTTCCTAATTCTGTGATATTTTCATTCAGAAAAAACATTTGAAACAATTTTTTGATCAGCTGATAACATTTTTTTCCTTCTTTGAAATTAGGCAATTTTTAATTAAAAAAACACTATTCATTTTGATAAATTTAATTGATACAAATTAAAAGCATCAGGATTTTTTTCCCAAAATAATGCATGAAGGTACTCAGACTCCTAAACAAAAGAGGATAACATTAAATTTTTTTAAAAAAATGAAAAAAATTTTTGTAGCATTTTTTCGATATTTATTGGATTTCTTGATACATTTTTCGTTTTCGTATTTTAAATCAAATCATGCTTTTTTTATATTTTTTATAAAATGAGGTGGATTCCTAAATATTCCTCTGCATTAAACATTTCAAAATCACAAAGTATTTTTCCAAAGAAAAGATGTGCATTTTCGAAATAGTTAGATAATTTTCCTTCCTTCCATATGATTTCCCACGTTTGGTGTTTACTATTTACTGTATTGCAAAAAATAATAAACTTTTCCAATATATACAAATATGCTGCGTCATACATGTACAGTACACTCCCGATTATCCACGGAATTGGGTGGCGCGGCCGCCGCGGATAACAAAAATCGCGGATAATCCGAAAAAAGCTGAAAACGGGTATAGCAAAAAAGAAAACAGTCATTCCAACTTTGAAAAATCGTTTTATGTGCAATAAAACGTAAAATAAACAGCAGGAAATGTTTAACTAACGCTTAATATTTTAGTATATCACTCAAAACTAACCTAAAATGCATTTTGTTAATGAAAACAGAAAAGTGCTTTGTACTTACGAGAGGCGTCAAGGATACACAGAAAAATTAATACATATGTACTGTTTTAATACTGTAATGTATTATGTAATTACAAAAGCATAACTGTAAAACGGCTCCTTTTTGAAGAAATCAGTCAAAAAAAAAAAAAAAACATTGTGCGTCAAGCGCGGATAATCGGGAGTCTACTGTATATACTTATATATGCTATGCCATGGAAACCCTTTAAAGGCAAAATAGGATTAGGATCTTAATTTTTGTCAATATTTACTGTGGACTTCTTTATGCGACAAAAGAGTACGTGCCAATATATTTCCTTTGGTATTGCAATCTGAAGAAATGTAACGTCATTGCAAGTGTACTACATTTTTCTTCCTTGTACAGAATCAAGTTCTTCTATGAGTATGGCCAGATGAAAGAATGACAATGGAATAGCACGAACCGAAAGGCTCTCCATCAAGGCGCACATTGAAACGTCCCTGCTTCATTCTAGTTTCTAATTAAAAGGGAATCTGTATTAATGACAGAATTTCGGCAGCTCGGAAAACCCCAGGAACAATGCAATGACAAGCGGGTGACCTTCACGGCTAACTTTTTACTTTCTGTGAAAGACTGAAATAAGTGGTGATAGTTTCCAGTTCTTACCGATTGATAAAACCTCTCAGTGTTTATCTCTATATCTGATTGAGTACATCGAACAATTTATTTTTAATTGGAACAAGATCATTTGCGCAATCATTTGAATGCTTATTGAATTATTATTCGGATTGTGTTCATCCAGTTAAAAAAAAGCAATATTTTGTGGTAAAGACAGATAAAAGCAGTGCGAATGGTCTTCTCAAAACTTTCTTGCATATTTCTTCAGAAAGGTGTTATTTCCTCTTTCTTCATAAAAATTGTGGACCTTGAGCAAGACAATAAAAGCCATGAGTGTACATTTTTTTCAAAGTATTTTATGCTTCAGTAATATAATTGAGTACGCATTAGAATTCCTTTTTAATACCGATTAGATTCAAAATTTGGCATAGAACTACAGTTGTATTCACAAGATCATGTACAGAATTCCATTGATTTAAGCCATCACGTTTGCACGCATGCGAAAGGACAAACTGGCAGATGGTCAATCCTTTGACAGGTTTGGTTTAAATTTTAATAAGTATCTATATTTTAAAAACTAAATATGTGAATGAAATTTTATTCTTTTAATTCTTTTTGCTTTGTAATAACCATGTTCACTTACATTAGAACAGACAAAGAAAGTTCCTTCAAATAGATTTCGTTGAAAATTTGTAAGAAATCTATAAATTTAGTATAAATACCTCATACTGAAGTTTCTTTCATCTAGCTCAAAGAGTTTGAGTAACTGCATTCACAGACTGACCTAATCCCAAAAATGTATTACAAACAAAGATTATGCACATCTTTTAGTATCAGAATGCTCTATGTCATCGCGGTCGTTTTTTTTTTTTTTTTTTTTTTGCAAATTTCTCAGAGGATTACAAACTGATAATACAACTGATCAAATTTTCTATTTTATGAATACGAATTAACTTCACTGGAAATTTATATTCGTAAAATGTCGTATTTATCATTTAAAAACATTAAAAGGGAAAAGAAAAAAAAATTCAGGACAAAAACAAATATATTAAAAGAAATGAAAGTTCAGATTTTTTTTGGGTTTTTTCATTTAATCTTATGTTTTTTTTAAAGTAGTACAGAAAAGGACAAAGATAAAGAGAGAGATAATTGAAAACAAATCCAATCTTTTGTTTTAGATTTCTGATTTTTATGCAAATTCGTCAATTTCTATTCATTTCCAAAAGCTTTAGGATGGATTTTGTTTTTAACTTTCTTCACAAAGTTTTTAGAATGTAAATGTACTTTCAGAAGAAGATTTGTTCTGCATAAGACTTTTAATTTTTTTTTTTTTTGGTAATTCTCACAGAGTTTTTTTCTATACAAGACTGACATTAATTAAATTAACCCTCCTCTAAAGCAAATTTTAGAAGTATTTCTTTATTATTAAGTATTTTTTTAGAACGTTAAATTATTCTTCGCTAAGATCTTAAGCTTCTTTACATTTAGAAATTTGAATTATGAATCTGAATTGTAAGACATCATTAAATTTGTAAAGAACTTATGAGGTTTTTTTTCTGGCCAAAAATTGCTTTTGTGCCAATAATCCCAAGAAACCAATCAACCAACCCAACCATCCCTTTAAATAGTTCTCATACTGGGTTGCACAAACTGTTATGGGCTAAGTCATAAGCTTCGACAAAAGCTGATAAATATTACATTTTTTATCGTTTTTAAAAGGTAATTCCTAAATTATTATTTTATTTATTGTTGCTACATATGTGTTTAAAGAATTCGCTATGGAATCTCTGCATCAACAGATTTTTCTCTTGTTAAAAGATATTTTTACTTTAGAAATTTTTGAAATAGTACGTACCATTTCCAGGCAATCATTTGAAATCTTCTTTCTCTGTAGAAGTAACGATTGACGGGTTGTCCTTCCCCAATTAATAATGTTTCTGATTTTGCACTTAAAAAATTCTAATACCATGGAACAACGTTTTTGAATTACGGAATAAGAATATTTCTTTTCGGAAAGCGCAGAATAAAGTCCTTAAATCCACAGTTTGTTGACAAACCACATTTTGAATGAAGAATAAATTTAAAAGCAGCAGACGATATTTCTCATTTAAAATAATAAGCTGTTTCCAGAAATTTTTATTCCAAAATAATTACTTTTTAAAAAAATGTTTTCTATCAAAATCATTCTAAAATTGTGTAAATACCCTCTATATTTTAGAGGATGGAAATGTGCACATCGAAAAATTTTTTTAAATTTTAATTTATAAGAAATTAAGCGAAATTTTAATTTTTTCTTGCGATTACTTCTGAAAATATTACAGAACAAAAACGATTTTTTATCATCTTATAATTCAAAAAATTATCTTTTCAATGATATTAATTTTTTGATACATAATTTTTAATTTTAATTTTAAAAATATTTCTCTAGTTAATTTACATTTATTTTCTATAACTAAGTTTTTTTTTTAAAAAAATTTAAGCATATTTTCCGACAATATATTTCACTACTGAAGTGAAACTCAAATTCTTTTCATGATTCCTGTTAATATTGATATAAACAACCTGGCTATTTTTTCATTGTTTACTATAAAGATACAAAGATTCGGTTTACTTTTCTATTTTGAATAGATTTCAGTGTAAGGTATGCTTTTAATAAAATGATTGAAATTTTGTGTACATATAAATAAGGTTTAACTTCAGAACCAAGCAATAATAATTAAAAAAAATTATAGTGATACCATTTTTAAACACTGCTGCTTTTTTTATGATATAATTGGATGCATAAATATATAGATAGAAAATAAGTGAAATGCGAACGATAAGGAATAGAGCAATATAAGGCTTCTAAATTAATATTGTTATATTCCTATCAAATTCTGAAGTTTAAAAACATTTTGCTGAAAAAGCTATTAAGATATAGTTACTCAAAAAATTTAATTGAAATTTTTAACAGCCATTAATCTTGGCGATTCATCTGGTCGCCAAAGGGTGATATTTAAGAAGACCAAATAAGAAACAAATTTGATAATTCATTAATTTTAATCAATCATTTAAGGAATGGGCTAGACTTTTAGGACAAGCATAAAACATAAAAAAGAAGAAATCAGAAGGACGGATATTGTTTTTCCCATCAACAAAACAAACTATCAGGAGCACCATAATCATATTAAGTCAATTATCAGTAACATCGTAGACCAACCCCTAATCCGTCTTAAAAGGAATTCTTGTAGATGATGTGATCTTAAAAGGAATTCTTGATGTGTGTGGTCAAAGTTACATTTCTCTATTTTTATCCCAATAAATAATTTATTTGTTTCCGGCATAAACAGAATTCTCAAACTTTTTTTTCTTCTAATATTGCTTTTTAAAATAAAGATACAATTTAAAACTTGCTTTAGAACTTATTTGTTTTGCTCCATACAAGGAAAAGTGAATAACAGATTTTTTTTTCTTTCATAAATATACAGCTGTTCAAGTAGTAGATATTTTTTTTTTGTGCTTTAAAGATACGGAAATGACCAGTTTTAATCTGTTGTTACTTCTGTCACAATGCAGAATTCAAAAAATATGTTTGTTTTTTTATGTGGAAGAGTAGTAAATTACACAAATAAACTTTTAAATGCAATAGATTTCATAAAAGATATTAGGATATTTCATTTTACCTGATAATACTACATTTTCTTATATATAGTAATTTAAAGTAGATATCTTATATTTACACATGGTATAAACATTTTTCTATGTTGGGAGTGAAGAATGAACTTTATGCTCTTGTCATGTTCTAAGAATGAAGTTAACAAGTTAATCTCAATAACTATTTAAAGCTCATTTGAATTCTACTTGCAGCCGAGAAACTTTACCATCTCCGATATTCGAATAATAAAAGCACATTTTTTTAAATGTAATTTGACAAAAATGTACTTTTAAGCATATGTATCTTATTAAAAATATATGTTTTTTTCCTTTTTATTTTCATTTCTTGTTATGGAGGATTTTTTAGAAGATTATTTTTGTATTATCTCACTTGAATAATATATTTCAGTTAAGAACATATAACTTACTAACTTACTTAATAACATAGTTTACTCTCCTAAATTTGACAACTTATTCCCAAAATATCTTTTTTGGATTTTTAATGTTATTTGATACCGTAGATATTTTGCTTTTTATATCCATTTGAATTTTTTTGTAGTTATTTTACAACATGCATTATAAAAATCCACATTATAAACATTTATTGCTATTTTAATAATCTTTCTTTTAATAATTTTTTTTTATGATCTACCTTTTTTTAAAAAAAATATTTGATGGGCTTGAATTTTATCTTATCTTTGTTTTGTTTTTCATCATATTTAGCTTTTAAAAGCATGAAATCATCAAAGCTACAAACTGTTTCCATTGACTTCATGATAGCTGTGATTGACTTCATGATAATAGAAAAAAAAAGACAATTTAAAAATTATTTGTTTTTTTAATCTTAATATATATAAATTACGTGTCACGTTGTTTGTCCGCGATGGACTCCTAAACTACTTAACCGATTTTAATCAAATTTGCACACCATGTGCAGTTTGATCTAACTTAAAAGATAGGATAGCCCTTTTTTTGAATTTTTAATTAGAATTTTAATTATTAATTAAAAACTAACTTTCCCGCCAAAAAAATCTTTTCATTTTCCCCACCGCCAAATGAGTACGGCTTCATTTTTTTTCCCAACAGTCATAAGGCTAGGCTTAAGATTTTTCGGCTGATTATTTGAAACGATTCTATTTATTTTCTTAATGTTTGATGCATTTAAAATTAAACATTGTTAATGAATCGATCTTTCAGATTCATTCTGAAGTACTTTTGAATTAAAATAACACAGAATAAAGGAAATTAAAAATTTCTAATCTGCATAGCGTTACCCCAACTGGCGTAGAAAAACTCACGCATTTGTGTTACCGTAACTGCGTTGAAAATTCACGCATGCGCATTGTGTTCTGATTGTTGACATGACAACCATTATCAACGGATGATTTAAATTATTTTTAGGTTAGCTGCATGTTTTTGTAATTAAATTGTATTTATGTTATATATTTTTTTGTATACGCTTATAGTTTTAAGTACATCGTTTTTTTAGTTTTTTTTAACCTGTTTTCAACCGATTATTTTAAACGATTCGTTTTATTTTCTTAGTGTTTGATGCATTTAAAATTAAACATTGTTAATTAATCGTTCTGGTCATAATGAATCTGAGAATATTTTGTTGACAAATTCTTGAAATATTACATAAATTAGGAAAGATATTCTTTAGCGCCCATAAAGTTTAAACGCTCAGTGACTGTTTTCAGTAATCATATTACAAAAAAATACTTTGTTTTAGTAAAAAATATTATTATATAAATTGCAGATTAATCCTTTCCACTTTAATTTATAGTATAAATTCTACGGGAACTAACAGAAAATTAGAGAGATACATATTACGTTATGACTGAAGGCGTTTATAATATTATGAGAGGATTATATGACAATCAAAATCTGAAGTTTTAAAATATTTTGATGAAGAAGCTATTAAAGTAGGAATTGCATAAAATATTTAATTATTAAAATTTTAACGAACATTAAGATTGGCGAACCGGCTGGTCGCCAAAGGCGGCTAGTTTAATTATAAATATTCCAGTATGGAGTTAACATTCTTTACTAAAATACTTTAGATTTTAATCTTTGTTAACGAATACTCAAGTGTTCTTAAACATAAGGGGAATGTGTTGAAATTACAAGAAAACTACTACTTGACAGAATAGAGATATTACTAATAGTTTTTCATATTCCATGCTTGAAATTTGCATTTTTGTTATTTTCTCTACGTTTTCAACCATAAATAAAACAAATCATCCTAAAGTATTTCTCATACTCTTTAATAGAGGTGCTGTCATCTATCTCTCCAGCATAAAAATGACCATTTTATGCTTCGTATTATAGAGGAGAAGACTGAATAAGTGTTTTGGAGCTTTTTATCCAGGCAATTGGAACTAAAATGTGACACATAACTACATTTTTGTAACAAAATTACATATCAAATTTCATTTATCCAAACTATTGAGTTTTTGAGCTGTCCCATTTACAGTTAGTTATATGGCATTTTCAATCTTTTCTTTTGTATTCGAATACAGTAATCATATTATATGATAAAGCAAAAATTATTTTGAAAAACAGAATACTGAAGCAATTCATTCGATTTTATTATTTTTATTATTGACTTATCATTTTGCGTCGCCAAAGAACAAATTGTTTGTTTTCACCTTCTATTTATTTATAAAAACACAAACAAATAATTCATTTCTGCAGTTCTTTCTCCAGTATGGCACACCGGAATTTCATTCTTATGAAATTCTATGGGTGCCCATTTGGCCTTTAATTCAACTTTTTGAGCAATGACATTCAAAATAAAAGTCAATCCATCATTATTCTTTTCGTGGGGACATTTAAATTGAATTCGCCTGTTTCAGCCGGAAAAATTCGCTCGTTGGTAAATTCGAATGAGCGAAGAATCGCACCGCGGGGTATATGCGTGGCATCGTGTCTGACCTACTCACTGGTGACGAGGAAAAGTAGTTCAGGTGAGCGCGGAGAGCGAAAGTGGAGAAAGTTGGCTATTGTGCTCCGAGTCGGACAGCAGACGAGTTTCGTTTTTCGCGGCTGCAGTCACAGCGACCGGTAAATATATCGTTTGGCATTTTTGTTTTCGCCTTTTTTTCCCCCCTTCATATTTTCTTTTTGTGCTGTGGTGACTTGGCATCAAGAGTATATATAATTTTTAATTATATAAAAATGAATGAGTGAATATAATTCAGAATGCAATTTTAAAGTTTTATTTAAGATGAATTTATTATTCAAATTGTTTAATTTAGTATAAAATTTTGTAGCATTTAATTTATATAATTTTTTAATTTTGAATGTAACTGGATACCGTGAATAGGCTTTAAATATCGGTTAAAACTGTTGTTTTCACTTGAGATTTGAAAAATATATTAATTAAGTTTTCAAAAATCGTTTTATGTATTTTTCATGATTGAATCTTTTTTTAAAATCAATATTCACTTATATTTCACATTACTGCTATAGTTAGTATTTCATTTAAATTTTTAGCAAATATGTTATTTTTATTATTGTTTCATTGACTCAAATTTAATCATTTTAAATCAATTAATTACGTTATGATTTATTTAATCTAAACAATCTTTAATTTAGATGACAAAAGAATCAGAATTATTCAATTTTTTTATTTCTTACGATTAATTTTGAAATGTTAAATATTTTTCATTAGTTCATAGTTTTATAAATAGTATACAGAACACTATTTATAAAATATTTTATAAATAATGCACATTTATAAAATGTTTAATAAATTTGATAAGTTAAATTTTGATAAAACTCCTATTCTTTATCACTTTCTCTAAATGTGTTCTTTAAAAGGCATTCTTAAATGACCACGAACTTTCCACGATGCGATATGAAATTGTTTCAATTTTCGCTTTTAATGGCATGTATTAAAAGTATTATAAATTATTACACATTATCTAGTGTTTTAAATACTTGAATTTATTTCACTTAAGGCAGGGAAAGGGAAAAGCATTTTTTTTTTTTTTTTTTTTTTTTTTTTTTTTTTTTTTTTTGCGGTGGCTTTTCAAAAAAAAAAATGTTGATTAAAATTACCAAAAAATGTTAATAATATACAAATAAATAACAGAAAAGTACATTGATTCCAAGGAACATTCAAGTAAATAATGTGATCATTTATAAATATGAAAAAAAAGGGCAAATGCCACCTGTGTTTCAATAAAAATATGTCAAGACATGATATATATTCGATAATTTATTATAATTCAAATTGTTATACGAGAAAGGTGCAAAATGCGATAGTTTTAATTTATATTAGTCACTTATATTGGATATCTTTCTCTGGTTTGTTATTGCAGACAGGATTTTAACAATAAAAATAAATCATACGAAAGCAAGAAAATATGAGCCTTTTTAAAACATTAATATATTTTGATTATCCCTGATAATTAAAATGATTTAAATTGTTGCGCATATTTCTGTTTAAAAGTAAAGGAAATTTTTGAAGAAATTCTTTTAAAATAACCCAAAACCGTAAACGAGTGTGCGGTTTACGTTGCCCTAGAAACGCTTGCCTTGTGCAGATGCAACAGCTTAGCTGCGAGTTCTTCTTAAAATGCCAACATTCGAAATCTACTTAAACGATACCACTAACTTTCCTCACATTTTTCCTTCTAAGAGCAATTAACCAAGCGTGTTAAAAGTTAGTGATGTTCACTGTCAACCGTTCGTTTTGAAGAACTGCATGACTACACTTCGGTTAAAAAAAGAAGAAGAAAAAACGTGGAAGAAAAATTCACAAGAAAAAAAATATTCCCATGAAAGATTTACAACCAAACAAAAAAAAAAAAAAAAAGAAAGAGAGGGGGAAACTTCTGTTGCTATTTCAAACTAATATTATCTTGCATTATTTTTTAATTTGTAATGGACAGTAGATGAATGGTAACTATCACAATGTTTTATTAAAGTATAAAACCAAGTTCCGGATGAATTTTTTTGGAAAATGTAAAATTCTTATATTTTCGAATTTTGCATAAAATAGAGCGAAGGTAAATACATGTGATAAAGATATATCATTTAAAAACCAAAAATATTTTGAAAATCTGCAAAAAAAAAGTTAAAATGATATAAAATAAAAACCTTTCAGCTGTTGAGAAGTTTATTAAATGATTTATTGAAACGTTTGGAGATTTCTGTACCAAGAAATAAGTTATATTTCTCTCAAATATTGGAATTTTACTGTTAAACAGCAACAAAATTTTATTTTTTCCTGTCTTATAAATCAGCTGTAAATTCTTTTTAAATGAATTGATTGCTTATTCTGTAAATCGGAATAAGCAATCTGAACAAACAAACTCAGTACCTATTGAAAAGCACATATCAAATTAGAACAACATATATATATATATATATATATATATATATATATATATATATATATATATATATATATATATATATATATATATATATATATATATATATATATATATATATATATATATATATATATATATATCTTAGATTTTAATTTATAAGTATTTTCGCAAGAGGATATTACTACATTTTAAAATTAGAGAAAATAGTATTTAGAGACTTAAAATAGTCTTAAAACGCATGAAAATATAGAAATGAATGTAGCCTTCCAAAGAATAAGCGTAGATATAAAATTCAAACTGTCTTACAAAGAAGACTGTTCAGAAATTAAAAATATTGAATAATAAAAATATTCGGTAATTTTGCCAAAATTTTTCTATGTTGTCACTTACGTAAACTAGTTAATTCATAATTTTAATAAAAGATTATAATTTTCTATCTAACTAGATCAAAACAGAATTCTTTCCTTGTGGTAAAGCTTTTACTCTTTTTATTTATTACAAATGGATAAAATTAAAATTTAGTAATTTCGCAAAACATTATGCAAAAATAATAAGCTATGCTTTACAAAATTAAATTTTTCATTAAAATATCTACGAAAGGAATTAGCTGAAATTTATATAACAAATGAGGGAAGTACAGCTTAAAACAATACGACAAAATCTGTAAAACTGCGGTTTTTAGTTGCTTAATACATTACATTAAATTCGGAAACATTATTCACTAGTTAGGAAACAGTAAGCACCCAATTAAAACGCCAAGAAATGTTTATAGGTTTTTCACTTTATCATCGGAGATTACTTATTTTTACTAGATCTCTCTCTCTCTCTTTATATATATATATGCGAGTTTCTGAATACTGAAGTTTGAGAACTCGTGTCATTTATGACTTTGCCCAAGGTCCGTAATTTTGTTTGGGGGCGGGGGATATAAGCTATATATCTGACTCTCCAACCCGTCCGAAGGCACACGGATAAAAACACTGAATGACTGCACCGCCGCAACAGCAACACTGGAGGGACTGTGGTTCATTCCTAAGGACCATTACCGGCCACGGTACAACCCTTCCCGAAGAAAGTACGTCCCGTCATCGATGAGAGGAGCCAGATCCTCCCCTAAATTTTTGTGTACCCTCCAAGGTGGTGAGATCCAACCACCATACCGGAAGCATCTCATCCTCATTTCGAGGTGTCCCCCCGGGGGTTGGGGGGGGGAGATAAGGACAACACTTTTATTATAGATTATGCAAGAAAGCTTCGGAGAGATTATTCCTGTTGATTTAATTTACATATTCCCCAAATGAATACAAACTTTAATTTTATAGTTACTGAAGATTCACTTTTATCCACAGGAAATTGTAATTTGATGCACTACTAATACATTTTAAAAATCTAATAGTTAAATTATAGATGCGATTTATTTCTTAATCGAAGATCCGTTCTTTTAACACCACTTTTAAATATCAAAAATTTAAATTTAATTTGAAAAAAAAAATCGATCTGAATGAAGAGAAAGAATCTCTTGGGTGCTAGTGTCTTTCATGCCGCTACAATATGACTGAGCAACATTTTATTTTCTTTTTGATAGAAATCGTAGAAACTGTCGCATGAAATTTCCTTTTTTTCTCTTGTTCACGATTTTACTCTCTTGTCGAAATATGTTATTTATTATTTGTTACTTCATCCCTCCTTCATCCTTTATATTTGATGATATTTCAGTTTTCAAGTTAATATAACTTATCTCATCTTATTATTATTTGTAGAGGTATAAATTCCAAATTAGAAAAATTGCTTGGTCGATAACGTTGCACAATTAAAGTAAAAGAAAAAAATATTTTGATAAAATTATAATATTTTCATTCAAATAGTTTGTCACTTATAAGTTGGGAGGATTCATTCATTATTTTTATTTTCAGCAATATTCATTTGGGTACCAGCTTTAAGTTTACTAAGCAATGTGAGTAATAGACAGCTTTCTTTCATTTCTAAAAATTTTTAAAATAAAGGAGTTTACAGGATTACGTTCCACCTTTCATCAAGTAAATTTTTATTCCCTTGTTGTGAGATGTAAAATAATTCGTCTCACAAATTGGGAGACGAATGGATACAGCAATAAGGTAACACGATCTCGAATTTATGCAAACTCATATTATCTGCTGGTGTATTTCGGAAATCTTGAAGAGATTAGATAGTTCTGGTCAGTTCTTGGAATCGGAAACAAGCTTCCATCCACACTAGCATATCAGTAATTTCAAGGCCGGCGTATTATAATGAATAAATAAAACGATTTATCATAAACAGCTTTTCAATTTGATTGATTAAATAAATTTTGGAATGTGAAGTCACTTTGCAAATTAATTTTAATATCACTAGACAAACTTTGAGGAATGATGCAGCTCACGATTATCACGGAAAATCCATTCAGTGGGTGTAAGATGAAAAGTTCAGCAACCTCATTAACAGACAAAGACACCTCATTCGACACGAAAATGCGAAACACAGATAACAAGGCATAGACGAAATATACACAAGATAGCATTCATAAAAATTAACTTTATACTAACAGCAAAGCATTATTAAACAACCGCAACAGCACAAAGTACTCAGGCAGAACTCGCTAAAGAGACTTCACTCAACCACTCGCTTGAGCTCAACTCAATTGATTTCAGCTCTATCTCTCCACTTTTTATAGTTTCTATAAGAAAGCAAAGACATTTTTCTAAAAGCATATCGTATTTTCTTTCATAATCAAGGTGTCTCCCAAATTTCAGTAGCTGCTTGAGCTTTTCGTTTTCAAATCGACAAGGTTGCGGGTCAATGACCTGCATCCTTTCAACATCCGTTAGAGTTATTTGTAAGATTCTCTTCCTTACCAAGAAGCTAACTGCACTGGGAAGCAATATTAGTAAAGAATAGATTATCTATTAGGAAGCATCTTGCAAAGATATTATAAGTATACAAAGTTCTTCTTCCTTTCATTTTTTTATGCCCTGATTTGTAGTTTGCTGTGTTGGTCTACGGATAAGGCTTAAATGCTCTAGGTTCGAAATCCAATTCCACTAAAGCTCCCTTTTGTATTCAGGCATGGTATGCATTAAACTTAATGTTCTGTGTGAAATATCCTTCCTTATGATGTTATGTGAAATGATGATGCCTTCTCAGAAGTCGTCCTTGCCATCTAATCGAAGTTCAAAATTACAAGATCAGTCCCAAAAAGCCCTAATGTTGCGTCCAAACGAAGCGTTAAAAAATAGCTTAATTAATTAACCCTCCATTTCCATGCACATGTATTGCATCTTCTTGGCAATTATGTCGAAAAATAATTTTTGGTAATAAATTATTTGGTTCTCTATTTTTGTCTTTCTTTTTATAGTCCATCAGATTTGAGAAGAAACCAGTGGGAGTATTCCCCCCCTCCCTATTCCCCCCTCCCTATTCCCCCCTCCCCAAAACTTTCTCTTATACTCTCCAATAAAGATCTTATCTCTCTTCCACTGCATGGAATTGCAGATCATGGGTAAAGCGCAAATTCCTTTAAAGGCATTGGTGAACGATAGTTATGAATGTAACATTTTCACTGAATCTATTGGGAAAATATGTATTTTGGATGCCTTTTTAACAGCCAAATCAGCAAATTTGGCATGAAACTGCAGGTGCAGTCACACGATAATACACAAATTTAATTGATTTATGTTTATGAGTTACTGCGCTTTTATGCAGATGTAAATACAAATTGACAAATATCGACCATTTGATGGTTTTGGTTCAAAATTTGATACGTATCTTTATTTAGATGTTAATCCTGTTTACCAAATTTTATTTACTTAGCTCTTTAAACCCCCGGGGGGCACCTCGAAATGAGGATGAGATGCTTCCGGTATGGTGGTTGGATCTCGCCACTCTGGAGGATACACAAAAAGGTGGGGTATCTGGCTCCTCCCATCGAGGACGGGACGTATTTCCTTCGGGAAGGGCTGTACCGTGGCCGGTGATGGTCCTTTGGACTCAACCACAGTTCCTGCCAGTGTTGCTGTTGCTGCGGTCCGGTCATTATTTTTATCCGTGTGCCTTCGGGCGGGTCAGAGAGTCAGCGATATGCCTTACATAGCTCTTTGCGTTTTGTAATTATCAAGTTCACTTGTACTTGAGCAGCCAGACAGACATCAGACAGACGGACGGTTTAGTTTAGTTATATTAACGTCCCGTTTTGAAGCAACACTAGGGCTATTATGGGACGGACCTCATAATTTTGAACCGCGGTCAGATGACGAGGACGACACCTGAGCTGGCACTCCCCCTCTCCACACCACACCACACCAGCGGGAGGACATTTGGTCAGGACGGATTTAACGTGCAACAGACCCCCTTACACGACGGTTCTTCGGTGGAATCGGGTCTCGAACCTGAAACCCTCCGATTCCGAAGCCAAGACCTTACCACCAGGCCACCGCGGCCTCCAGACGGACGGACTCACAGACAGACGGACATAATGTCAAAAATGTGTTTTTCGGACCCAGAGAAGTCTGAAATTTGGAAATTCGCCAAAATCTCGAATTTTTTTTTTTTTTTTTTTGATGATTACAATACTGCTTCTATACTTCGCATACTGTCAGAATAAGAATGTAAAAAACTAACAAGAGAAACGTTCTTCGCAATTCCAATTTCTGATAGAATAACGCTGTGTTAAGATTTCAATGGATTAGATTCAAGCATCTACAGTACCGAGAAAAGTCAAATCTTGTTGCTAAGATTTCAATAGTGGTGGTTACATCGGCTAGTCAGTAAGATTACATCCGCCACTGTCACGTATTAAATCTCGGTCAAGACGGTTTAGTGAGTCATAAAAACAATGTCTTTTCTTCTCTGTTGTGAGCGTTTATTTCTTTTGTTACCATTGCAAATGAAAATCGAAGCATTTTATTTCCATTCAGTTATAAAAATAGGAAGGATAAGAGATTTCATAATGTTTTGAAATCATATGTATTCAGACATATTTATAGTAATCTGAAAAGCTACTGAATCAAAAATAACGTCACATGTTTCTTACAGGCACGGATTTATGTCACTGGCTGGATCAAGTCTGACATTTGACCCATTTTTTGTTGATAGATAAGTGAGAATTTTCGAAATCGCCCATCATTATGTTTAGAATTTTTATTGGAAGAAATGGGAAGTTTTCAAAATATCGGTTTCGAAAATGATTTTAGATTCAATGGAAAAGGTTTTCCGGCTAAACAGATAATGAAAATTTCCAAAGAAAAATAATTAGAAGAATTCAAGCAGAAAATTATGTTTTAAGAGACCAAAAGAAATTCCGTCGAAATTTTCTATTCTAAAATATATATATATATATATATTCTAAATTTTATAAAAATTTATGTTTTTATAGAATGTTAGAAATTTTAATATGTTTGATGATTAATTTCATTATTTATTGATAAAAAAAATGTTTGCCAAAAACTTTGTAAATATGACAAAATTGCAACTCTTCAAATATTGTAGTTCGTGCTTTCCAATATATGAAAAAAACACGTTTTTGAAATTATATCTGTCTGTCTATGAGCATAATAATTCAAAAGCGCTTTGAAATAGTTGGACGAAATTTGATATTCTAAATCTGTCGATTCTTTTCAAATTTTGAAGAAAATTCATTCGATGGAAATTTGTCTGACAGGCTGTGAGAATACAATAATAATTGCAAAATGTATAGAGTTAACTGGATAAAATTTAAAATTTGATTCATACAAAATTTTGAATGTAATCTTCAAGGGATTGAACCTTTATTGATAGACACATTTCCTTACATAAACAAGATAACTAGAAAACGCAATATCATATATAAATGAATTTGATATGTAATCTTGCTAATAAAATTGTAGCTTTGTTTCGAATTTTGGTTTCTATTACTCCCCCACCCCCCCAAAAAATAATACATCTAAAATGCATACTCAGTTTTCTTCATAAAATTATAAATTTGGCGCAGTATAGCCAAGATTGGCTCTTGCGCCAATAAACCCAACAACCAACCAACCATCATAAAATTATAAAACATAAAATTCTTATGCACTGAATTTCAAAAATTAAATCTCCTCACTCTTTCGCGGCATTCACTGCTTTACTCAAATTCCATATTTTTTATGTGGTGAAAGGGTGGATAATTAACAACTTTATTAGAGGGCATGCAAGAAAGTTTCGGGGAGTCGACTGCCATTGATTCTGTTTAATTAACATCCGAGAAAAGCAGAAAGAAAGGACGAAGCAATATGAAAATTTTCAGTGAATCATTTAATCATTATTTTAAAGATCACAATATTTTTCCCTAAAAGAAAACCTTCATAGAATGGAAAACATAATAATGTTGCTTATAAATAGGAATGTTATGATGTTCATGATATATTACAACGAAAATCGAATGCTACAGCAGTTATGTTTGAGAACTTTATGAACTCAAACGTTCATAACATTGAGTTATGAAAGTTTACTGTAACTGCGCAGTATAATGAGATAGCAATGAAGTATGGATTAGGAAAAATTGATTCCATAGATTTATGTTCTATTTAGAAGTTCTGCCACGTCAATGATGGTGGGATTTCAGAATTTGAGCCCTTGGCATTGCGATGACAGCATTAACTGAATGTACAGAATGTGCAGTCTCCAAAATTCCATATAATGATAAAGAAAGATTTCCACTATATAAAGGTGGGTTCACACGAAGCCAACTATTGCGCGCAATAGAAGGTCACGCCTACTTCAGGAAAATCACGTGACTGCAACAGGACAATGGCAAATGGTCAACTATTAGCCAACTGGGACAACTATTAGCCATTGTCCCATCGTCGTTGTCTCAACTGTTCACACGGGGACAATACAGGGACAACAGCAGAGAGACAACAATTGCGCGCAACTGTTAGCCTAGTGTGAACCCACCTTAAGAATATGAGATCATCAACAACAGATGCAATGCGCACCAAATGTACAAAGTCAGTAGATATCATTCAGAATGACCGAGTCACAGATAATGATGGAGTTTTAATTTCTATCTTATCATTTTCGCACTCATGCCGGCTCTGAAACCATAAAGGACTGTATATCTTCAAGAAAATTTTAAAAAAATAATTAGGTTTTCTACGAAATTCGAACTTATTTGCTTAGATATTATAGCCATATTTTAAAAGCCGAAAAAATAAAATCCTATGCTTAATCTATATCTATAAATTCTCGATGTTTCTTCAAATGTTTTTAGGTCTTTTGTATCGATGTTGTTTCGAATGTTTTGGAGTCTTTTTTCAAATTACATGCCAAATTTCATTTAAGATATCACTATTATTCAGGTAAACCCAGTAAAAGAATCATTTTCATCATCAACTCTTCAGTATTGATTTCCTTTGTCTATTCATATGACATTGATTTTATAATCGCTAATTCTAATCTTACTTCGATGGATTTTTTTTTTTTTTGAATACCTGACCCATTGCCCATCAGACTTGTCATATTTCAGATATATTGGCATTTGAACCTCCTTTCTTATTCCAACAGAAAAGATATGAAATATTTGCACTTTCTGACTTTAAACGATCTAATACAACGATTTGAAAATGTTGTTCAAAATTCATCATTATTTGAATCATTCAATTCAAATGTTTCTGACAAAGCTTTTTCTTATAATCTTGTTGTCGTTATTTCCCAAATACGAGCAATTGATCACTCTAATAACTGAACCGTTTTGTTTTCTACGAGTGGCAGCATTTTAATCCTGAACCTTTCAGTTTATTCATTCAGTTCCTTGCGGCGAGCTGAACGATTCGCTTGAGCGCAACGGATTAGAAAGTTTCTGATGCTTTTGATTTTATCTACGACTAGACACATCTCGGAAAGATAACGGAGGAAGTTTATTTTAACGTTATTTTAAACTTTTAAACTTTTTTTTTTGTAAAATAGTTTTTCCTATTTCATTGTGGTGAGCTTCATAAACTCACCAAATTTTAATCGGTCACTGTGATCTGGATGGATATAATCCTCTTTCAATTGTTTTAAATCGGAAAGTCAGTAAGTAATTTTTTTTATTAAATTCTTTTACGTTCAAGAATTTTGTCATACATTAATAAGTTCTTTATCAAAAAATTTCTAATTATATTTATAAATTCTGCAGCATGTTGTGATCTTTACTATTTTTTTTAAATTTTTGGTGGTAGATAATATTGGCTGTTTTGCAATATTCATGTTTAGATCCATCTGTAATAAACATGAATATTTAGTTTTGAGGTTTTTTCCTCCCATTTTAAATGGAACAGGAATAATTTCGAAACCGCTGGATAAAAACCTCCAGTGTATCAAGATGTTCCAGAATTTCTGAACTGAAATAGCTCTCGTATTCATTAAAAATATTGTCACCATTATTCTTTTGTTGTCTGTTTTGGTTAATTATAAAGGAACATTTTGTTACACAATTTATTTTAGCATCTTAATATAAAGTGATCGTCTTGCTTTTATTTTTCTGTAACATTTACAATATTTTAGGAAGTAAATTAGATTAATTCAAGTAGATAATGTATTATATATATTAAAGAACTCAATATTGATAACGGTAACTTTTCAGACTGGATTAGCTTTTAAAATTCAAGTTTATTTTTTGTAGAATCTAGGACAGTTTCGAGATGCTTCAATGGCAAAGTTTATTAATAAAGTATTATTGCTTCGATAAATAATATAAAATAATAAATTAAAAATTGAATTAAGAAATTAAAAATTGAATTAAGAATTAAATTATTAAATATGTTATAAAATTATTATTTTAAATGCATTAAAAATATTTTTTATGTTTGGCCTGGTTACTGTAATCCTTAAGTTGTAATCAGTTTCAATATCGACATGAAAATCGTTTGAATCGAACTATTTCACTGCATTTCTACTATACTTTTTCTAAAATCTGGAAAACTTGGAGATTAAAAATTATGACTAACATATAGTAGCCGAAATATTTAAGACGTGACATATGCTCAAAAACAAGAAGAATGCTATTCATTAAATGAAATTTTATAAAATGTCTTCTCAATGTGCATCGCATTTAAAATTTATTTCTTTTTATTTAGAATAAAAAGATAAATTTTACATGGATATATTTTGATCTTAAATCTCTTTTTATTTAGAATTAAAATATATTCTATTTTTATTTAAATGTGCAATAAAATAAAAATTTCTGAATTTTACACTTATTGTCTGTTCTAACAGTTAATGAGTTACACTTAAATATAATTTTGAAAATCTATTGATTTCATAATATCGGCACGGGCTTCTATACTTAGTCTTCAGCAACAGTTTAGCATTGCTAACTTTCAAAAATTCACCAGAATATATTCTTGCACAAGCCTTTCATAAGTTCCAGTTTCAATAATATTAATTACTTCATCATATCACAATGTGCATCTGAAGGCAAGCAATATTATATAAACCTATTCGAATGCCACATTTTGTATGTTTATCCAAAATCTTGTCGCTTCCATTTTGGTGCATTTAGGCCATTGGTCATTTCGATTTCACCAGGTATACACGCCAAGCTTCTGTTTAAATCAAAGTACAGGGTGTCCCACAAGGTATGCAGCGCCTAATATTTACAAATTCGGACAGAGCACGTCGAGTATTTTGATGTATAACGTGTGGGGTCCAAGAAAATAGCGTCATAGTCTGTTTAGAGTGTTACAAATATATCAAAATACTCGTTTTGACGTGTTCTATCCGAATTTGTAAATATTAGATGCTGCATACCTTGTGGGGCACCCTGTACATGTGGGCACAATTCAGATTATCAGTACCAGCACCAAAAACTTCTGAACTCGATAATGATCTGATTAATTTGATTCAAAGACTTCCAAAAACACAATTCATAGCATTTTCAACATTTTAGAACACATTTAATTAATGTTAATCTGAAGATTATTGAAACCAGTACTTGTCAATGAATTCATTAATACACGAATGAGTGTAGGTCTCCGTAAGGTCATAGGCTACTGAACATACAAGCGTATGCCTACGAAGCATGGCAATAGGGTTAATTGAGTGAAAGCCATCCAAGCGTTTCCGTTCGTCTGAGTAAAGGAGCTTTCTCGCTTCAATGCCACGGCCACTGGATATAAACAGAAATAGGGTACAAGATCAAGCATGGCACTCGACTACGGACAATATTTACGATATCGGCGAATTCGCCAGCACGCAAATATGAATACTAATAAAAGATTTGAAATTAAGATCACGGAATACAACTTGGTACTTGACAGCTATGGACTACCGGAGATATTGCACTACTTGAAGGAGTTACTATTATTTTATTAATTCACCAGGAAAGTTTTTAGTGAAAAGGTAAGTTAACAATTATTATTAATCTAAATAGACAAAAATCGTTACACATTTCCTGCAATTCATTATTATTATAGGCATGAAAATCCATTTGAATTGTATCATCGAATCCTGGCTTGCATGCAAAAATCGGGTACCTTAAATTAAGATGATTTGACTTTAAAAGTTTCTGGTTTTGTAAATTAGTCATTATTTTCCTAAATGTAATATTTAGTTTATAGGGACCCTACATTATGTGCAACGTTAGTGTAGAACTGAATTAATTTTTAATGATTTACCAAGAAGGATTTAAGGTTCCAAACTTAAAATTGGAATAATTCGATACATGGACTTCAATCTAGGAAAAGCAAAAGGCGACTCATTACTACCACTCAGTTCGTACCATCGAAAGCGTAATTGTTCAGAGTAATTCAAGTAGCTAATCATTTTTAAAATTCCGAAATGGAAGACTGTTGAGTGGCAGTTATTGACGAGTTAATCAATGCAAAAATTTGACTTCATGGTTATCGTATATGGTGAAAATCTAAATTTCGGATGCAAGACATTCTCATTAGAAGTATCTAATGAACAGATACTCTCAAAACATCTTACTAGCCCTAAAAATGGGACGTTAATTAAAGAATCATGGATTTTGATAAAAAATACACATGAAAATATCTGTATAGTGAACAACATACTGATGAAACAAATACTTAGAAATATGCATAAAATTTCTAAAAACATTTGAAAATCTGTATCTTTTAAGGATTTTTGTTTAAGAATTCTTTTCTGTTTATATCACAGAATTAAGGCTGCAGTTCTTAATTTCGAAAGTTGTAAAGTTTAATTCTTGATGCTTTTGTGAAAACGTTTCATATATTTTAGATAAAAAAAAATGTTTATATAACGAAATATAATTGAAGCGAAAGTTGCTTTTCAGTTCAGTTAATTTTCATTCAGTGAAATCTCCAACAGGCATCTCGAGAAAGACGTTTTTCTCTTTTTATGAGGATTTAATTTAATCTCAATCAATCGATCCAATAATCACAATTAGAGAAAAATCATTCCTCTGACAATCGTTTTGACAAATTAGTTTGTTGCATTTTCATAATCATGGTTGCCAGCGACGAAATGTTCACTCAATGTTTTCCTTTAAACGACCCAATAAAGCCACTCGGTAAATACCGCATAGGACATTCGCTTTACTCCAATATCCTCTTTAAACAATAACGGGCACACGGATAGAATCTACTTCCATCAACATAATGATTGTGAATACTCCTCTGTGAAGCATTACTCGCAAATAAGCTTTCAAGGGGGACAATGACTTTGATCCGATCGTTTTTCCTTGTATTCTATCACGTTTTATGTTCGTTTTACATTGCATGTGTTTTTCTTTCGTTTCGACTCACATTTTATTTTCTATCAATATTTCAATTTCTACAAATAAAAATATATAAAATTGGAATGAATAGATTAGATTCCCCTTTTAAGCCTTCCTTTGCTGCTTCAGTCTTTTCCTGGAACTGACTTTTTTTTCTCGGAATGCCCAAATTGTACTTTTCCTCAACACCTAATAATCTCATTTTTACTTTCTCGTGTAAGAATTATACAAAAAGTACAGTAATAGTGGAAAAATTTAAACTCTAGATTTTAACGAATCCACTTTATAGGTCTCCATGAGTCGGAAAAATGCATTTTTGTATTTATGCATGTCTGATAACGTAAACGCTTTAAATTAAACGGATGAAATTTTCGTGCGTGGTTTTTAACTAAATTTGTAGATTTCTATTTTATATTCAAAGAAATTCATTCACAGAAAGCTTTCCTGGCTATTCGAATGCAGGTAAACGTGGTACAAAACATAAACAGCAAGATGGATAAAGCTTGGGATATAATTTTAGCATTTAAAGTGCAAATGGGCATCAAATTTTGAACCATATCCATCAAGGGTTTGTCGGCTTCTACTTTCGCCTGTTTGTAATCACCATAATTTAAATGAATGAAATTTGGTATGCTATCGCAGTATTATAATTGTAATTCTTCTGTAGCAAATTTTGGTTTCATTCGTTCAAAAAAGTCAAATGCATGTTCTATTTTCTTTATTGTACTCCGACGCACAAAATGCTCATGTGCGAGATTTTAAAAATAAAATTCTGATTACTCGCCCATAAAGGAAAGGAGGAACCAAAAGGAGAGATGGAATAATACCTTAATCAGATAATAAGTAAAAAAAAATGTAGAATAGAAAATGATTATTTGACGTTTGAACAGTTAATTGCTTCTTTTAACATGTATCCAAGCCATTCACCATCAATAATATTTTCACATATTTTGCTGCATCTGCCATTAAAACAATGAAAATATAATTTCAATTATTCAAATATTAGAAAAGTGTTTACAACGATTAACAAGTTTTATAAGTGATTGGTAATGCTACGAGATACTTTTGATTCTTAGGGAGGAAAGGGAGGGGAGAAATGGATTTTAGTTGTTAGGAGCTTTGATTGTGGTACTTGACTAGTTTCGGATGTGTTTTGCAAGTATTATTGGGCAAAGGTGCCGGCGTCCTGGCATAGGGGTAGTGCATCTTCCCCGTGATCTGGGCGTCCCGGGTTCGAATCCCGGTTCGGGCATGGTTGTTCTTCATCTGTGTTCTATCTGTGAGGTGTGTGAATGTGCCCCCCTGTAAAAAGTGGTTGTGCAAGCGAATGTGTGCGAGTTCTTCATATGAGCTATAAGTCAGACTTCTGTCCTTGGGTGCGCAGGTGTCTTTACCCTCAGAAGCTACTGCACCCCCCTTTCCGTGGTAACGCGGATACGACATCATTGGGCACAGGTGAGAAATTTTTTCTGCTGGAGTTAGTGTCTGGAGCTTTATTATCGTCGTGTCTATAGGGTGATAGCGATGGCATTATCGAAGGAGGTAGTTTTAACGACTTGTTCTTCTTTGTATGAACAGCATATCGATCACGGGTCTTTAGTTCTCTAATATGCTTCGGAAAGGAGAATACTTTTTAGTTATTGATGAATGAATGGAAAAATAAGGTTTTCTTTTAAAAAATGGAATTTGCTGATAAATTTAATGGCTACAATATTTTTTAACACTTTGTATATTTACATCTGCATATTTTAAAATGGAAAAACGAATCCAGGTCTCTAGTCATTACTACTGAACAGATTTCTTCAATTTTTATATCGCATGAGAGCTTCTGACTTTTAAATACATCAAGTATCATTGCACTCTTCCGGCCTTCATTTTTGAAGAGATGTTGCAAGATGAAACCTCGGCAGTCTTCAGTCTAAACAGTTGAAAAAATTTAATCATTTTTTAAGCTTAACTACTAAACAAGAATGCTACGTTTATTATGGAAGTTAAATTTTCATTTGTCGTAATAAGATGCAATTCATCAAAATTGATTGATATTGGTGAATTGATATTATGAATATGATGGGTGAACTGCTGAACGTCGAAGTTGGCTAGTGTAATGTCTTGATCTAGACTGATCAAATAACGAAGCAGAATTTCCAGACAATTCTTTAGACAAGACTTGTTCTAATCTTGGTTAAATAAATCGTTATTTACACCTATAGTAGGAGATACAACAGTCAAAGTCGGCTTTCTTGAAATTCCGTTGGTTCTCGGACTTCGAACTCGCGGGCGTAGTGCAACAGTCCCTGCAATTTGTTTCTTCTCTCCTCCTTAAAAAAAAAATCTCCGCATTTTATTTCGGAGACAATCTCCGCCTCTTAATTTACATTGGTCATTTCAGCTCTCTTTTGGCCAATCAGGGTTCAGTAATATGCTCTTTCAGCGACGCCAGTGGGTCGTGGGAAGATCCTTTCACAAAGAGAAACAGCTAACATCCAGATGTTTGGACACCCCTTTCTCTTTAAAGGTACTATCAATACCTCTTGGACGAGGAATTCCACATGTGGTCTTTCACTGTAGTCGCTAATGAACAGATGAGACCCCAGGTGAAAAGATAGACCATATCTGGCTATCTCGAGGAGTTTAGTAAGTAACAGCGACGACACAGCTAGCTATAAATGTCTTATCGGTACTGGGAAACGAGGAATGTTACACTAGTGATGTATTGAAATACCATTACTATTTAAGCACATCAAAGATATTATTTAGCAGTTTCTACTCGGAAAAATTTTCGGTAAGCTATCGGTAAAGTTGGAATGCATTTGCAGTGTTAGATGACCAACACAAAATGCGTTAAAAGTTCCGAGTCAATCTCTAAAGGATTAGAATTGCCTCGTACAAGATGGAGAATATTCATAGAATGTCAACATTTGCGTGTATATCTAACAAAAGAATGCGCTTTAGAAGCCTTTAACACGTTGGACGGAGTCGCATATGTTTACAGTGATTTTAGTTGATATTTGGAAGTATATTTCAGAATATTTAAATTGTAATATAAAAACATGGCTTATCAAATATTTCGAATCAAATGGAACGAACTGCGAGGAATTTGGGAAGTATTTTATCCAAAACATGCCTGCTATTACATAAGAAACAATGGGCTTGAAATAGATGTTTATATGCCCCCTCAATCAAGTTTTAATCTTGGACATAAGCTTGGTATAGCAACATAGGCGAACGACGAAGATTTTTTTGTATCTAAGTTGTCATTCAAAGTGTTTAATAAGTTAAGGTCACAATTCCTTGCTGGATAGTTATTTAAAAGCAATTCATATGAATTTCGGTTATATGCGCTACTGCAAATAACCGCACGTGTGAGAACTTGACGAGCAAGGGTGGAAGTATGTCATGTTTTCTTTGGAATTTCCGATACTAAACTGCCCTCGTCCTTGCGCTCCCGCAGACTCTGTGTTTATCTAGGAGACCCTAAAAAGACAAATCAAACTCTTGGTGAAAGACGAGTGTGTACTTAACTATATCAACAATGCGGCTGAATGAGACAATCGGCCAACTTCATCTTTTATCCGTTCGCACGAAACACGTTTCCTTCACCTTCGCAGCAAGGCCAACTCCTTTCCAGAGAGTCGGAAGGCGGGGAGGTATTGTTTTCGAAGATGAAATACTGCGTCTCCGTCGCCTGTCCAGTACTCTGACCGGAAGAAAATGCCCATCTCAGCTCTTTGTGGATAAAGGCTTTTCACTTTATACGTGACAAACGAACGGGCAATTTTAAGTGTTTTGCTTGAAGCGATTTCGTTTCCCGTTTGTCTGATTCAGCATACTTCTATATCTGGCGACTTTTCTTTCTTTTACCGCCAATCAAATTCTGACTTTCCCAACCATTCTCCACATTTGTGGTGAGAAATGACGGGAAGCTGAGTGCCGAAGAATTCTTTGGCTCGTTATGAAATGATGTAAAAGAATAATGGTACTTTTGCAATGCTACGTGTAACTAACAAAATCCATAATGTTTTGTTTCACAACATCGTTATTTATCAGAATGTCTGATATAGAGCTATGTATGGCCTGATGATTGAATGAGAGGATTCAATTAAGTTCTCAGTTTTTTCAATGGAGTTGTAGAGAGTTTGTATGTATCAGTCTTGCAATATTGAATCAATATGTCGCATTAATATCCAGATTTTAAAGCTTATGTTATTTATCTTAGTTATGTTTAAAGTCTACAAGCGCTTGCAAATGCATAAGGTGAAGCTAAGTATCACTTGCACATACAAGGAATAATCAAAGAATTCTCGCAATGACATTTTATCTTTAGCAGCTCTAGTGTAAATATTTAAAATCATTTTGTTTCTTCACCTTATAGTTTTTGTTTTCCAATTTTTCAATTTGTCCAAGAAATCACGAGCAGTTTGTATATTCTAATATTTTTTTTTTATTTTAATCAAACTAAGCAAAGAACGTAAAATATTAAATGTTAATCTTAAAAGAATGAATACATGTAAACTGTATAAAAGATGTTTTGATTGAAATTCATTAAAAGCTTACAAAATTAAAAGCAATATTGAAAATTGGATACCAAGAATTAACGACTGATCATTGAAATACCAAGACGGATAAATTCTGGAACTACATTTAAACTTTAACCCGTAGCACCAGGAAAACTAAATCGATGTATAATTATTTACCTCATACAAAAATATATACAATTGTTTCAAATCGAATTTCTTTGAAAAATTAATTCATCTTTTTACCATTCTGAAGGCGTTTTTAACAATCAAAATTTAAAAAATAAATAAAACGTCAAAATGGTGCACCTTCTTGAATGGTGAGTGAGAAGCCCCATAAGAGTACAAAGGGTTAATTCACGTATAGACCCTATTCTTGTATGATGAGAGTTTAAACACAATGTTTATAGACTGGACGCTATCTATTTAAATTTAGAAAACTTCATTAGCATATGAGAAAAATCTAATATAGATTTTATTTGCTGTGTTGTTGTTTGCTGTTTCTTATGGCACTTGCCACTGACAAACCCGCTGTTCGAAGACTGCGATTTTAAGCCTGACGGGGGGCGTCTTTTGCTTTTATAGTAGCACCAACTAGGACCAAGAGTACGACTTAGCTACTCACGCATCACTCATTCGCTTGCACAACCCCTTTTTACAGGAGGGCACATTCACACATATCGCAGATAAAACAGAAGAAAACCATGCGCAAACCGGGACTCGAACCGGGGACTCCCAGATCACGGGGAAGACGCGCTACCCCTATGCCAGGACGCCGGCTAATTTTGGTTATTCCTATTTCCCTTTTCCCATTAATTTTCAGCTGCATTACTAGCTTTCCCTTATTTACGATATCAGTTGGGGGGGGGTATTTCTGCAATCTGTCATTTCTTTAAAAAAAAAAATTAAGATACATCCACCACTCAAATTCAAACTGCTAAGAGCAGCAGATTTGAGTTTTTGGTGTAGTTTACATTATGCTTCATAGTTGTATTTTTTAGGCCCATCACCAATTTAGTGATGTATTAATTCTGTTTTTATATGTTGATATGTAACACTAAAACTGACCGCCATTTACAGGTAATGAATGTGTCAGTTTCGATATTAATATCGAAATATCTGCGTAGTGAATTCTATTCTAAAATAAATGAAGCTCAGAAGTAGATACATTAATAAACTTCTTGATTTCGAAACATTGAAAACAAACCAGGAAAAGAACTATATTGATATTACCTGCACCTAATTATACTTAATCATAATTGTTTTTATTAGCAAACAATTATCTCCGCGAATTGTGACAAGCCCGCATTTCTCATAAAATAAATCATTTACAACAGCTTTTAAAAATGAAATATGTGCAGCTGAAATGGATATTGTTTGCGTTGTATTTTTTCAGCTGAAGCAACGTCTGTGAAATTTTAGTTTTCCTCCTTTTGTTTCTAGATTTGACTGAAACTACAGGAAGTTGGAATAGAAAAATCAGCTGGGGGAGCGTATTTTAATTTGTAAATTCACCTATTGTGCAGGAAATATGGCTGGAATATTGCAGATTCTCAATAACAGTTTTAAGTCTTTCCTTGATCAAGGAGGTAAGAACATTTTCCTTAGATCTGTTTTCAATTATTTTGTAAAGTTTCATTTTTCAGAACAAAGATCTATAGAAAGTCTAATAGGCCAGTGCTCATGACGTTGTTCCAGATCTGCATCGAAATGATTAATGAGAGATAAAAGAGCAAAATTAGTATGAACTATATTTTGATGCTCTTGAATTTCCCACAGATCCCCGAGTGAAGGATTGGCCCATGATGCAGACTCCTTTTCCCGGCATGGCTATGATCGCAGCCTATATCTACTTTGTGAAAGTGGCAGGACCACAGTTCATGAAGAAGCGCAAACCCTTCGATCTCCGGTGGCCGATGGTTATCTACAATTTCATGTTGGTGTTCATTAGCTTGGCACTTTTTCTGGGGGTGAGTTAGAACATCAAAACTGAAAATTGATATTCCAATTAAAATTATGCATATTCTGACAAAATTTCCAATCTTTTGCAGCTCGGCTGGTACAGCTACTTCAATGGTTACAGTCTGAAATGTCAACCTGTCGATTATTCTAACAAGATTGAAGCAGTCAGAGTAAGTATGAAAACAAACTAGGTTTCTTGTTCCATTTGAATTTTTAAAAATATCTTTGAAGAGCTTTGTTGATATTTTTCACCTGGAAGTGAAATATATGCTGTGTATTTCGTTTATTTTGCTACTGTTATTAAATATTTCAATTTCTAATGTATATGTATGCTAAATTTATTTTTCGAATCGCCGGAGATTAGTGTAGAAACAGTTTATAAAGAAGATTGTCCGTCGAGAGTAGCCAGATGGCACTTAATACTGAAACGCACGTCGTTGCCCCGTGAACTCGTCTGCAATTCACGCATGCTTTTTAATTGGTTCACATACATGAAATTAAACACTTTGTCTATTGCAATTAAGAAAGCAAAGGGGGGTCATCTAATACAGCTAATCTCTAACGTTGTTGTTTCTTATGGCACTTGCCAGCTGTTACGAAGACAGCGATTTAAGCCGGTGGGGGAGCGTCTCTTGTTTTTATAGTAGTGACAACTAGGGCCAAGAGTACGAATTTGCTACTCACGCATCACTCATTCGCTTGCACAACCCCCTTTTTACAGGAGGGCACATTCACACATCTCACAGATAGAACAACCATGCCCAAACCTGGACTCGAATCCAGGAGGCCCAGATCACGGGGAAGACGCGCTACCCCTATGCCAGGACGCAGGCAATCTCTAACGTGAACGATAAGAAAATGTCATGCCAATTATTTTTCACACAATTTAAATTATCTTAATACTATTGAACCTTGTTGTAACTACTTTTGCCCATTAACAGAATCATTTAAATTAAAACCTTGTTTTGATCGGATACTAAAATTTCCTTTTTTTTTTCCTTGTGATTTATAGATTTAACTGAAAGATTTCATTGCAATAGAAAATAATTCAAATTCCATTTGGATGAATTTAGCTTTAAAAATTTTCCGAAACTCAATCAATATTTGCTAAAATCATTACAAATATTAATCAAAGTTTGACTTCTCCAGAACCATGGTGACTTAATGGTCAAGTCTCGGCTTTATGATCGGAAGTATGGGTTCTTTTTGGCGTATAAAGCAACAAATTTTAAAGATTTTAAAAATATTTAAATATATTAATAATTAAAACTGATTTTATAAAAATGTCATGCCAATCAAAAGATGTACTAATCTTTTTTTCTTTTTTACAGTTAGCTCAAATCGGGTACTTGTTTTATCTGACAAAATTTGTAGAATTTGCCGACACGGTAAGTAAAATATAAAATCACTTTTAAAAATCAGCCATGAATTGTTACAAAGCTTTCTATAGATCTCAGCTATTTTTTATCACTATGCTGTTTGATGTCACGGTGTTGATGTCATGCGGAAACTATCGGCCAAATGTCGGTGGCACCACATTGGTGACGCTAGAATTTTTATTTTATGTTTTTTATTTACTATTCTTTATATTAGCAAAATTCTTTTTATTCTTTTATTTTTAATTTTTTTTTATTTCCCTGAAATTTCGAAAAATTGCGCGACAACTCCTACCAACAACAACAACAAAAAAAAAAAAAATGATGACTGCGTAAAGTTAATTTGAAATTCCGAATTTTCATATAAAATATCTTTTGTTTCCGTATTATAAATCGTTAGCGCATATTCTGTACACCAAAATTCGCTGGTCTCGAATAAGGAAATTTGGCGAAATTAAAATTTACGCATGTGTTTTTAAACTGACTGAATTTTCTTTCCTCAAACTGTATTCTTCCTTTCATTCGTCAGGATTAAGATAGCACATAGACAGATGAACAGTAATAAGAGAATTTGTAAGATTAATGTGAATTGGTAATAATACTTTGTCGATAAGAAGTTTTATAATTTATTGTTTTTTGTTTTCTTTACTAGTCAACTTACGCCTCGTTAACTTTTTAAGCTATTTTACATATAGAACAATTAAATTCTTTTAAAAATGAATTTAAAAAACACTTTCGTTTTACATGCTATTTCTTTCCTTGGTACTAAGGAAATAAATCCCTTTCACGATATCGCAAACGATAATGGAAAATTTTCTACCTGATAAATTTTCACATTGGTTGATCTCGTAAGATTATTTTCTACTTTAGTTAATATGTTGTCACAATTCAAAATAGTATCTTTAATGCATTAAATGAATTCTTTTTTTTAATATCTTTTTAGATATTCTTCGTGCTTCGTAAGAAAGATAATCAAATCAGTGCACTGCATGTCATTCACCACAGCATCGTGCCTTTCAGTCTTTGGTTTGGAATCAAATTTGCACCAGGTGAGTTTGGTCTCTATTCCATTAAACAGATCTGTAGACTATCTATACGTTGATGAGACTAATATAATCATTTAATAAGGAATAGTATTGCCATGCTTGAAAATTTCATCTGTGTCGTTTGCAATTCTTTGTGGAAAGTTCATTTTTTTAAAAATGTCTCTTCAGTTTGTCCAGACTAATTGGAATTCGAGTGCACGATTCTTATTTATGTGTAATTCATTCCATTATCTTCCCGTCATGCATCAATGGATCTGTTTAAATATATCGTTTAGTGCATAACTTTTGATGAAAAATTCTATAGTTATAATAGGCAGCATCGGAGAAATACCTCGAGGGCTCCTTAAACAATACAAATCTGGAAGCTTCTGTTTTTACTTTCCACCTTCTAAAATCATTTTTAGTTAATTTTAATCTCTGCATAAATCAATCAATTTTTAAACAGCAAGATTTGACAAACTAATCAAGTTTAATTTCGAGTCACTTTCAAGAGTTGGTTTTAGTTTCTAGCCCATAAATTTACAAAAAAGTAACGCTTCAATATAATAACAAGACAGTAAGCAAGACGAATTTGTCTTAACACAATTATGATTATTCATTTATATATTAAAGTATCATATCTTAACATAAGACTAACAATATCATATTTTAACGTAAAAGAGTAATATCGTAGCATAACGTAAAAGACTAATATCGTAGCATAACGTAAAAGACTAATATTGTTGAGACTCTACCTGAATTTCATTTCATTCAGTCGTTTCTCCGCTAATAAGATTCAAAGATGTGGGATCGTAATGTGAAATAATCCACTCGTTATTAATCTGACTCCATTTTATTATATATCTTTCTATATATATTACAATTCTATTTACCTGCTATATTTTTATTTAGTTGCCATATACAAAAACATACATTGGTTTCGCGCGCAGTTAATTCTGATTTTAGAGTTGTAAAAGCAAGTTATAACTCTAGTATGATTAAAGTTAAAATTAGTTTTTTAGCCAAAGGCGCTCGTAACAAATATCGTAGCATAACGTAAAAGACTAATATCGTAGCATAACGTAAAAGACTAATATTGTTGAGACTCTACCTGAATTTCATTTCATTCAGTCGTTTCTCCGCTAATAAGATTCAAAGATGTGGGATCGTAATGTGAAATAATCCACTCGTTATTAATCTGACTCCATTTTATTATATATCTTTCTATATATATTACAATTCTATTTACCTGCTATATTTTTATTTAGTTGCCATATACAAAAACATACATTGGTTTAGCGCGCAGTTAATTCTGATTTTAGAGTTGTAAAAGCAAGTTATAACTCTAGTATGATTAAAGTTAAAATTAGTTTTTTAGCCAAAGGCGCTCGTAACAAATATCGTAGCATAACGTAAAAGACTAATATCGTAGCATAACGTAAAAGACTAATATTGTTGAGACTCTACCCGAATTTCATTTCATTCAGTCGTTTCTCCGCTAATAAGATTCGAAGATGTGGGATCGTAATGTGAAATAATCCACTCGTTATTAATCTGACTCCATTTTATTATATATCTTTCTATATATATTACAATTCTATTTACCTGCTATATTTTTATTTAGTTGCCATATACAAAAACATACATTGGTTTCGCGCGCAGTTAATTCTGATTTTAGAGTTGTAAAAGCAAGTTATAACTCTAGTATGATTCAAGTTAAAATTAGTTTTTTAGCCAAAGGCGCTCGTAACATCCTCCCACCTTTTGATTTTTTAAATTAGGAGGTTACAAAATCAAAATTAACAAAATATTGCATTCAAAATATTTAGAAATCAAAACATGAAATGCACATATTTGAAAAGTACATAATAAAGTTCAAAAGTTATTTAAAACGTGAAGGTTTAACCACTCTTCTTCCACTTCTAGTTTTTGTTTCATAGTCGTTATTTTCCGAGCTCGGGATTTCGATTTCTTCATACGAAGCAACCGGTTCGTTTTTTCTCGCACCCACAGGATCGTCATGGTCTAATTCCAAGGGGTATAAACGTTGCACTGGACGCACAAGTTCCCCACTCGCTGTTTTTAGCTTCACTACTCGGATGCAGCCATCTTTCCCAGGAAACACTTCGATTACCAATCCCAAAGGCCAGTCTAGTCGCTTTTTGATATCACTTTCAATTATAACAATATCTCCCACTTGCACTTGTCTAGATTCCTTTCCTTTTGGCTTCTTCTGGATTAACAAGCTTAGATATTCTTTTCGAAATCTTTTCCTCAAGTCCTCTCGTAATTTTTGTTGATACTGATATCGTTTGGAGATATTTACTTTATCCAAAGTATCCAAATCGGGAACTCCTACCTTTGTAGTCTCTTGAATGAACATTGAGGGAGTCAGTGGAATTAAATCATTCGGATCTTCCGATAGATAATTCAGAGGTCTAGAATTGATGTTGGCTTCTACGTCACAAAGAATAGTGAACATTTCTTCGTAATGAAGCGATGCCTTTCCTAAAACTCTTCTTAAAAGCTTCTTCACCATCTTAATCATGCTCTCAAAAAATCCGCCCCACCAAGCAGCTGTTGGGGGGTTAAATTTCCACTGAATTCTTAAGACGGAGGCGTCATTGACAATCTTGTCCCAATCAAGAGCACACATCAAATTATTTGTTCCCGTAAAATTTGTTCCGTTATCGCTGTATATAGTCCTAGGTCGCCCTCGTCTTGCGACGAATCTTCTAAAACCTATAAGGAATCCATTAGTTGAAAGACTCTGTATTAATTCCAAATGAATGGCCCTATATACAGCGCAAGTAAAAAGCAAGATCCAGGCCTTTTTCCCATCCTTTAAATGAAGCGGTCCTGCTAAATCCACTCCAGTTACTTCGAATATTAAGGCTTCCCGTACACGATCTTCCGGTAGTGGCGCAGGAATTGATTCAATTTTCTTGCTCGTATATCTTTTGCGTCTTATACACCTTGAGAGCACTTTCTGGACAGTTTTTCGTCCCTGCAGAATCCAAAATTTTTGACGGATATCTGTTAGGACAACTTGAACTCCAGCATGGGAAGAGATCAAATGATGTTCGAAAATCAATCTCTCCACTAATGGGTGCTTACAAGGCAATACTAGAGGGTATCTAAAATTTTCTTCATCATCTCGTCTTGTAATTTTAGTTTTCAATCTAATTAGTCCATCAGAATCATTAAACACACAGTGATTTAAGTTTTGATCTTGCATCTTCGTTATTAAAGGTTTCTTGTTGCACGATTTGTATCACCTTTCTTTCGGCGGCATCTAGTTCTGCAACAGTTAAAAGATCTTTCATCTTGTTAATTGGATTTCGGAAATTTTGTACAAATCGTAGCATCCATGCTATCATTCGCACAATTTTAGAATATCTTGAGAACTTGTACAAATACCAGGATTTATTCAGATCTGTAGAGTTGACCAAAGTTACGACCCTCTTTTTCCTTTCCCGGAAAACCTCTTCAAAATTGTATTCAGAGTCTGTCGCTGGCCATTCTTCTTCTGGAAGTTTCAACCACTGTGGACCCTCCCACCATCTCGATTTCAAAAATCCTTGGATTGAACAACCACGGGAAGGAAGATCAGCAGGATTGCAAGTGCCTGGGAGATGCTTCCAAGCATCCTTTGAAGAAAGACTTCTTATTTCTTCTACTCTGTTATTCACGAAGGTACACCAATGATCTTCTTTTTGAATCCAATAAAGAGCAACAGAAGAATCTGTCCAATAAAAAGTAGGTACGTCTCTCAAAGACATAGAATTTTTAATATCTAAAGTTAACCTAGCTCCAATGCAGCATGCTAGTAATTCTAGACGAGGTATTGTAATAACCGTTAAAGGTGCTACTCTACTTTTTGCCTCTATAAAATATATTTTGACTTCCTCTCCCAAGGTATTTCTCAAAAATACGACAGTACTGTATGCAACTTTGCTGGCATCACAAAAGGTATGAAGACTTAGTCCTTCTGTGCAGCCATTGATCTTTACACACCTAGGGATCTTAACTTCAGACAGCAATTTCAAATCAACAATCAAAGTTTTGAATTTTTACTGAATGTCATCTGGTAGAATTTCATCCCACCCTAAGTTTCTTTTCCAAATATTTTGCACTAAGAGTTTTAAACATATTGTCACAGGACATAAAAATCCAAGTGGATCAAATATCTTTTGAGACGTTGACAGAATATTTCTTTTACTGCAAACATCAAAATTAAATTCTGTATTTTGTAAATCACAGAAAAGGAAATCTTCATTTGTATTCCATAACAGTCCAAGTACTGAGGTTGGAACAGTTGGCTCGTCCCGACTTAGGTCCCTTGTATATTCCCAACCTCGAAGATCAAAACAAGCCTTGGAAAGCAACAGCTTTGCTTCTTGAATGAAGCGGGTAAGATCATCTTCATTGCGCACGGATGTCACACAGTTATCTACATAAAAGGAATTCTTCAATATTTCGGAGGTTTCAGGAAAGCACTCTTTACTTTCCTCTAGATGGTTCATCAAAACCGCTGCCAAGAGGAAAGGACTACAAGTGAGGCCAAAAACAAGATGGCGGTGACGAAGTATCTCAAATTTTCTTGTTTCGTAATCTTTCCACCAAAGAAATCGCAAAACATCTTGATCCTCTTTTGCAATTGAGATTTGAAGAAAGGCTTTTTTAATATCAGAAATTACCCCAATGTTATTTTGTCTGAATTTTCTTAAAATTGGTGGAATTTGCTCTATTAAATTTGGTCCCTTTTCCAGACAGTCATTTAAGGACGGAACTTTCTTAACTCGACAAGAAGCGTCAAACACTGGACGTACTTTGGTTGATGAGTTTTCCTTAAAAACACCTCGGTGCGGCAAATAATAACTTGGATTTCCTTCCTCTTTTTTGGGCACTTTCTCTATTATATTTTCCTCAAGCCATTCTTCAAAAACAGCTTCATATTCTGCATATTTCTTTTCACCTTTTAACTTTTGTGAAGTACGGATACAACGTTGTTCAGCTGTTGATCTATTGTCTTGTAGAATTTCTTTTGCTTCTATCCAAGGTAGCTTAACTATGTATCTGCCATTTTCATCTCTATCCACTGTTTTCATAAAATGATCCATTGCGTTTCTTTTCATTTCTTCTTTAGATTTAGTTTCAACTGGATCCATAATACCTAAAGTTTCTAATTTCCAAAGATCAGCGATAGAGCTATTTTGTATTAGCATTGAAGTCACCAGTTGAGCGGAAGTATTTTCCTCTTTTCCTCCAAAAACTTTACCCATGATCAGCCAGCCTAATTTTGTTTCATATGCTACTAATCCACATTTCAGAGCATATATATTTCCTGAGAATAACTGTCCGCAAAAGTCAGCCCCTATCAGCAATTCAATGTCCGGACAATCTTTGCCTTGATCAGAGAGTATTATATTCTTTTTCTTCAACTCCTTTTGCCAATTTCCTTTGTGGATCCGAGGTATTTTTCCGCATATAATTGGTTGATCGAGGACTTGCATATCGTAAGTGAATCCCGTATTCAAATTCTGAAGGGTTATTTCATATAGTCCATGATCTTGTTTTTCTAACGTAGATCCACCAAATACCGAATGTATGATATTTTTAACTTCAATGGGCCTCAGATTCATTTCTTTAATTGTTTTCTCTAATAAGTATGATCGCTGCGAACCACTGTCAATAAGAGCTCGTACTCTGCGTGTTTTTCCTTCTGCTTTAATATTAACTTGCAATGTTTGAAGGAGAACTTCTTCAGCAGCACACTGATTGGATAAATTGACATTTAGATTCTCTTCCACCTCAGGTGTTTTGACTTTTGGTTTGTTTGTTGGCAGATCTGGACACATCCAAGTCCAATGCCTCTTATTACAAAGCAGACACTGTACATTTGACTTGCAAATTCTTGACCTATGGCCAGGCTTTAAACAAGTGAAGCAGCATTTTTTATTTTTCAAAATCTTTTGTTTCTTTTCAAAATCAAATTTTTTGGCATTGTAACATTCTTTGCTTTCGTGAGGGTTTTCACAAAAAACGCATATGGTATTATGTTTTCTTTTTTCTGTACCTCCTGAAAACAAATCTGTAGCAGTAGCCACAGAATCATAATTCCTCTTATTACACACCTTAGGTGCAAATCCTGATTTCGCTAAGCGAATTCTTTCCTCACCTTCTATTTCTGTTTTCAGAAAGAGTAATAAGTTTTTCAGTTTTTCTGAATAAGCATTGCTTTCCGGGTCATGATTTGCTATTATCATTGGATTACGCAGCCATACCCTGAAAATATCTTCAGGTATGCAGGATTCCACCAGGGGGAAAAGCATTGCTGAATACTTGTCTGATGTTAAACCAATTGATTCTAGAGCTCTTAAGTAAGTTTCTAATTTATCATAAATTTGCGACGTGCTTAATTTTCTTTTAGCTTCTGAAGCATTTATTATAACTAATTTTAGTAGCTCACGAACGTAGTATTCAATAAGCAACTCATCCTTTCCGAAACGCGATTTTAAACTTTCTATTGCCTTGCAATAATTCGCATTTGTTGGAGGATAACTGTCTATAATTTCCCGAGCTCTAGTTCCTTCACTTACACATTGGATCAAATATTGAAATTTGTCTTCATTTTCTAATTTATCATCATCATGAATACGCTTAAATTGACTCCAGAAAGCCAGCCAATTCTTAATTTCACCGTTAAATTTAACGAGTTCTATTTTAGGTAACTTAAGTTTTCGTTTAATTCTAAGAGAAACAGAACCAACGCTTTCCTTTTCAGCGTAAGAAAGTTTAGTCAAATATATGTCCACATTTACTTTCGCATCAATCATTTTTGTGCTGTATTCTTCGATTTTCATATACTCATCTTCATACTTTTCGGTATCCGAATTTTCCAGAAGAAAACTACATATTTCATTATCTAATTTGACCAAATCCGAATAAATTCGTTCCAAATTGCCGAAAAGTGATTTAATTTCTTTTTCCTTAGGTTCATCGACCTTTAATCTTTCAATTAAAACATTATACGTTTTCGTAAAGTTAGATCTAATAGGTGATCGCTTCTTAACGGACATCTCCATTTTTATTTCACTACTTAATTCTTATTGCAAATAAAAACAGACGTACCGTATTTTTAGCAATCACGTCCGGGTCACCACAATGTTGAGACTCTACCTGAATTTCATTTCATTCAGTCGTTTCTCCGCTAATAAGATTCAAAGATGTGGGATCGTAATGTGAAATAATCCACTCGTTATTAATCTGACTCCATTTTATTATATATCTTTCTATATATATTACAATTCTATTTACCTGCTATATTTTTATTTAGTTGCCATATACAAAAACATACATTGGTTTCGCGCGCAGTTAATTCTGATTTTAGAGTTGTAAAAGCAAGTTATAACTCTAGTATGATTAAAGTTAAAATTAGTTTTTTAGCCAAAGGCGCTCGTAACAAATATCGTAGCATAACGTAAAAGACTAATATCGTAGCATAACGTAAAAGACTAATATTGTTGAGACTCTACCTGAATTTCATTTCATTCAGTCGTTTCTCCGCTAATAAGATTCAAAGATGTGGGATCGTAATGTGAAATAATCCACTCGTTATTAATCTGACTCCATTTTATTATATATCTTTCTATATATATTACAATTCTATTTACCTGCTATATTTTTATTTAGTTGCCATATACAAAAACATACATTGGTTTCGCGCGCAGTTAATTCTGATTTTAGAGTTGTAAAAGCAAGTTATAACTCTAGTATGATTAAAGTTAAAATTAGTTTTTTAGCCAAAGGCGCTCGTAACAAATATCGTAGCATAACGTAAAAGACTAATATCGTAGCATAACGTAAAAGACTAATATCGTAGCATAACGTAAAAGAGTAATATCGTAGCATAACGTAAAAGAGTAATATCGTAGCATAACGTAAAAGAGTAATATCGTAGCATAACGTAAAAGAGTAATATCGTAGCATAACGTAAAAGACTAATATTGTTGAGACTCTACCTGAATTTCATTTCATTCAGTCGTTTCTCCGCTAATAAGATTCAAAGATGTGGGATCGTAATGTGAAATAATCCACTCGTTATTAATCTGACTCCATTTTATTATATATCTTTCTATATATATTACAATTCTATTTACCTGCTATATTTTTATTTAGTTGCCATATACAAAAACATACATTGGTTTAGCGCGCAGTTAATTCTGATTTTAGAGTTGTAAAAGCAAGTTATAACTCTAGTATGATTAAAGTTAAAATTAGTTTTTTAGCCAAAGGCGCTCGTAACAAATATCGTAGCATAACGTAAAAGACTAATATCGTAGCATAACGTAAAAGACTAATATCGTAGCATAACGTAAAAGACTAATATCGTAGCATAACGTAAAAGACTAATATCGTAGCATAACGTAAAAGACTAATATCGTAGCATAACGTAAAAGACTAATAATATCGTAGCATAACGTAAAAGACTAATAATATCGTAGCATAACGTAAAAGACTAATAATATCGTAGCATAACGTAAAAGACTAATAATATCGTAGCATAACGTAAAAGACTAATAATATCGTAGCATAACGTAAAAGACTAATAATATCGTAGCATAACGTAAAAGACTAATAATATCGTAGCATAACGTAAAAGACTAATAATATCGTAGCATAACGTAAAAGACTAATAATATCGTAGCATAACGTAAAAGACTAATAATATCGTAGCATAACGTAAAAGACTAATAATATCGTAGCATAACGTAAAAGACTAATAATATCGTAGCATAACGTAAAAGACTAATAATATCGTAGCATAACGTAAAAGACTAATAATATCGTAGCATAACGTAAAAGACTAATAATATCGTAGCATAACGTAAAAGACTAATAATATCGTAGCATAACGTAAAAGACTAATAATATCGTAGCATAACGTAAAAGACTAATAATATCGTAGCATAACGTAAAAGACTAAGGTAATTAGAAATATTATTAGAATGTTCTAAAAATTATGATATAATTTATTTGACCAAGTTTTAGCCTATAACACTAGTGAATAAATGAAGGCACAAAATTAAATTACTTTAAAAATGCTTCCAAAAAATGCCAAGACCTCAGGTTCCCAAAATTGTGGGGGTCCCCAGGCAGTTGCCAACATTGCCTGTTAAATCCAACCATGATTATAGTTCTGTATTTTACAAAGAAGTCTTCCTTGGTAATTTAATTCAACTTATAGGTATTTAAGTGAAATATAAAAGCATAATTTATAGAGATCGCGACACGTGCTTTATAAATAATTTTAAATACACCAAAATGTTCGTAATATCATTGGTAGTTTTCCTATAAAACGTTTTAGAATATCTTAAAGCAGATATCTTATTTTTAATTTATTTTTATCATGTAATTCTTTTCATGAAACTTTAATAGTTTCTGAGGTATAATGGGCAAAAACATGTGTGCAGGCATGAAAAACAAGCATAAATGCAATCAGTCTGGTTAAATAAATCTTTGGATTTTCATGCAACTTTCTTTTAGCTAGAAATTATGTTAATTGTAAATGGCATTTAATAGAAATAATCAAGAAAAATAAGATGGTGCCAAAATTTTAGTTTAGCCTTGTATTGTTTAGTGTTGAGTCATTTAAAATGTAATGTAATTATATTCAGATCCCTTCTCCACCTACCCACAACAAAAAAAAGAATTTGATTAAAAAGAGAGCATAAACTACTATTTGAACAAATATCGAAATGAATAATGTGACAAGCTTTAAAAATCTTATATTTAGAGGCATCACAAAAAAGCATAACATAAATATGAATCTCGAATCGTAGAACCTTAAGTAACGTATTGGAAATGGGGAAAATATTTCATCGTTATCATATATAACTTTATTCAGATAGTGTGATATACCAATAAAGGAAATCATATTCAGATAGACGCGTGTCAACTACTATTTAAAACAATCTAGTATAAATTATTTAAATCATTCTCTAAAGAAGCTTTAATTATTTCAATCTCAATTAAAATTACTGATATATACTTTTTTGACAATTATGAGGCAACCATATTTGATAGATATCAGACTATGACGGGTTTTGTTCAAGCTACTTTATCTTAAATTTCAAGTTTCAAGAAAAAAAAAAATATTTTAATTTGCCGTCATATTCCAGTATTAATTTATCTCACTTTGACTATTTGCAGGTGGCTACAATACTCTATTTCCCTTCCTCAACTCTTTCGTCCATGTGATTATGTACGGTTACTATGGCGTGGCAGCACTCGGGGAGAAGTACAAGAAATACTTATTCTGGAAAAAGTACATGACCTACATCCAGCTGGTAAGGATTTAAAATATTTTAATTCTCGAGAAAGGGTGTTTAGTGTTTTAATAGATTCTTGAAAGCAAAATTGAATAAATACTAGTCTGGAAATATGATTTACATTTTAAAGTAAGTCAAACAAGCAGAAATCTTACAAAAGATTATGGGATCACAAACATCAAACAAGGCTTTGGCAGTGAAAGAAAAGAATGAAATGGCTGCACTAAATAAAGAGTAGAAAATAGGATTAAACATTGAGTTTATACATAGATGGAGTTTATATCATCGGGTTTTTAGATTGCCTCTATTCTCAATTTCTTTTAATTAGCTCTCACTGGAAATTTTTAATTTCACCATTCATTGGAAATATCTCACAATCAGAATTGCTAGCATAAATATTCTAAAAACAAACGATATCACTTTCTCTAACAAAGTCAGTGTTCAAATTCTCATTGCTGCTTTTAATTTCGCAGTACACTTTTTCCATTATTTCTTTTTGCCAATTTAGAATATTTGAAGAAGCGAAAATATGCAATTACATTTTAAAGCAATTTGTAAAATATTATTTCTAATTTTGTGCATCTACGAACTTAGCAGTGTAGGGTCCAGTAGTACTGGCGACTTAGTAGTACAGGGTCAGTATGGTTCTTTGCTATGGTGGTTGAGAGCAGATGTATAATGAAACTGTAAACAGAATGCAGAATTACAATAAGGAACAGAACTGTCGAATAAGAACATGCAAAATGTATAATTTCAGAAGCAAGTCCTTTGAAACTTGCTTTAACCCTTTCGTAGCCCAAGTTCAAGCCAGGTTTGGACCATTTACCTAATTAGATTACTCCTTTTTCTTATTTCTTAACTATAGAAGAGGAAGGTGAGAATCACGAGCGATCAAGCAGCAATTAACGCGTTTAGTACTCCAAAGAGTTGATAATATTGTCGTAATTGCCATTGTATCGGTTGTATTGTTCACGCATCTGAATTCATACAAAAGTATTTTTATGATAATTTTGGATTCATATTCCCTTAAATTTGTGTTGTACATTTTATCTTGTGCATCCTCTCCTTTTACTTAATTCTTTGCCAAAGTGTCCTATAATATTTTCCCAAAATTATGTTCTGATCCAAAAATAACTCGTTTCTGTATACTTGTCCAATATTTTAACTTCTTGGGCACGTCTTATATGAGAGATAGTAATAATCAAAATTTCCGCATTTTTATTTTTCTCTAACTTTGTAATTTTATGTGCATTCCAATCTTAACTATATGCACACGAGCTGAGAACATCGCCATTTTTTGGAGAGAGAAACAAAGAAAACATAAGTGAGTGTTATAATAATTCTGCCATAATATAAAACTGATTATGGCAGAAACAAACCTAGAAACGAATCAACGTCCTTTTATGTTTAATAATGGAAATAGGAGAGAATGATGCTGGTTATTAAGGTGCTTACATGCCTTTTATAAATTCCCAAATGTATTAACTGGAAGAAATTAAACATTGAAAAATTGTGTGCAAGTACGAAATAGTTATACATCAGAATGAAAATTGGAAAGAATATTCGGAATTTCCATTTTCAGTTCAAAGGTTTTGCTGAGCCAGTTGTTGTAATCGTAGTAGCTTTGCACATGTGGTTGAGTTTTCCGCGGTCTTTTGGCAGAGTATCAGTTTCGAGACAGGATATGCTTGAAATACGCTATTCTTTTAATGTCCTACGTATGAAACTAATACTTTTGATCCTATGGTTGTGAAACATCCTTCCATTAGATGTGGTGAGAAAATTTGAGAAAAATGTCAGCTCAGGATACATTCTTCATATGACTAAGTTTAAAATTCCTTCGTAACTCTCAAATATTCGGTACATGATTATTTTCATGGCTCAGTGATATGTTAACCAAAAAAATGCAAACTATCGTCAGACATTTTGATATATTTTGCACAATGGAGCCTATCATGGTGTGATCAGAAAATCTTCGATTTTGGCATAATTTGAAAAGTAAACTCGGAGACCGTAAAAGTAAACAAGTGCCAAATATTCATCAAAAACAGTTTCAAAATGCAATGATAATCATAGCAATCAAGGAAGCGGCTATCTTAAAAAAAATTATCGACATGAATATAACACGGACATAACATCGGCAATTCTGCCTTTTGAACAGTGATACATAACTAATCATGTACATGGAATTCATAATAAAGATCGCAGCTACCTTTACGATCTCCATTTAAACCAGTCGCAAAAATGCAAATACCTTTATTTTTAGAAGTAAAGTTATAATAAACAATAATTAATAAATGATAAGCAATAAACGGATTTCTAAATAAAATTCAGGACTTTCAATGTGAAAAATAACTTGCTTCAGATAAAATTTCAAAGGTATCTTTCATCTAAATTTGTTAGAAGTTAAAATGGACAGACCAAGAATAGAGGATTAGATGTTTCGATTAAAACTGAATAAAAATGTATACCAATAGCATTTTAAAATATCAAAACTAAAGTTATCCTGGGATAGATGGTCTCCATAATTGCAATATTTTAATTTGTCTTTGATAAGTAAATTTTACCAAAGTAGTATAATTTGTAATTCAAATCTACAGTCGCTTATAAAAGAATAAATTTAATATTTACTTATGCGTTAAGCCATTTGACAAATCATCTTACACTGGTAGTATCTATAATGGATTTCATTTTTTGACAAAATTTACCAGTGCGCTCATTTTAATCCCAAACTAAAAATTCCAAATTGTGTACGCAAATCAGTGGCATAACAAGTGTAAATAGCGCCCCGTGCACAGTAATTTTTCAGCCCGTTGTCGTCATTAATGGCATTCCAAGTGCAAACAACCGGAGCATGGCATTTTTTCTCCCCGATTTTCTTTTTAGAAAACGGCATTAAATATTTGTATCCTTGGCGTTTTCTAAAATCACCACCAAGGGCATCCATACCCCCTTGTCCCTCCCAGTCGTTTCGACGCCCATTAAACAGGGATCATATCAGACTTCGAAACTTTTTTAGAAATTTAAGTCAATTTTTAATAAATCTTCAATAAAGCTATTTAGCTTTTAAAATTTCCATTTTTAAGATAGGACTTCATTATTTTTCAGGCACAATTCGTTTGCGTCATGGTCTATGCCGTGTCCTTATACATAAACAAGTGCGATATTCCCAAAACATTCATCGTGATGAACTTCATCCACGCACTACTGTTCTTGGCGCTCTTCCTCAACTTCTTCATAAAGAACTACATCCAAAAACCATCAGTAAGATCCAGATCAACTCTGGTGTCTACAGAAAAAGCCAGCATGGTGAAAATGGCCAATGGTGGAACAAAAGAAAATGGATTTGCCTTGCCAACCATCTCGGAAAATGGAGAAATTTCCACCCACCGAAGGAATATTCACAGGTGTTGCCACGAAGAAGACTGCCTTTGCAAGTCTGACACAGTGTGCAAGAACGGTTTCCAAAATGGATCCAAAGTGAAATTCCAATGAAGACATTTTGCCATTTGTCAGCAAATCTGTGATTACAAAACATCTCGAGTCTTTTTGAAAAGTTTTTTGGTTGAAATCTAGTTTAGAGTACTCTCTCACCTTGCCAAAGATGTCGACGTGGCAAGTAGTTATCTGGTCTGCTACCTTGATTGGCGACTTGGCATTCTTGGCGAGGTAAAGGGGCACCATAAACCAGATTTTAACCGATATTTAAAAAATATTCAGAAACTTCAGCGTCTTTTATTGAATTTTTTCGAACTTTTCACCGAAGGAGCTCTACATCTTGTATCATCCTGAGCACTGGAAGGCATTGGAACATGTTTTTCAGCTAAAAGAGGCGATGGAATTTCATCTGTATTTTTTCCATATAAAAGCGTGAGTTCAAATCTATAAATTATTTTAAGCTTATTTAAATGTATTTAAAGCTCTTGTATTTTCACTTGGTGAAAAATATTTATGGCCAAAGGCTTCGTTTTAAAAGTTAACACTTTTCGAAGCATAGTTGTTATAACCAATTTTAAATGTTTTAATAATGACAATGTGTGTAACTAGAAAAGTAATGACGCTTTATTGGAGGTCAGTTTTATAATTTTAGTTGCGATTATTTGAGATTTCATTTTCCGTGGAAATGTTAGACATGTTTAATTTCCCACATGTTGGTATTCTCTGGATTTACAAGCATTTCAAAATATTTGTAAATTTATTGAATGTACTTTGTCTTGAAACATACTTGTGAATGTTCATTTCATTTTTTCGTTTATTAAAGTTCATTTTTACAAAAAAAATTTATCATTTAATCTTTCTTATGTGCTTATTGTAATAATTACATTTCGATTAACCATACATTAACTTCTTATTTAAAACGTCTGAGCCCGAGGTTCATAAAATGTTTTTGGAAAAATGCTAATCGACTTTTGTAAACAAGACAATGCAGTAGGTTAAGTAATAACATACTTTTAAATATACTAGTTATATAAATCAATACAGAAATTCTAATAATACATTTTCAGAATTATTTATTGCATCCACTGTAGTTTATGTAACAGGTTGGTGCTCAATTTTTCATGTGCATAAATATGGACTACAGAAATGAATAGCCGCCTATATCCGCTTTTTCTACTAATAAAGTTTTATGACCTATAAAATATAGACATTTTTATAACCTGCACCTTTTGAAAAAACCATTGAAGTGGTTTTTAACAACAAACTTAAAGATGATGCAACCTAAGTTTTTAAACCGAACAATTGGCGATCGAATCAAATTTAAAATCTTATTTGATGGCCGTGTTTTAAGGTTTTATATATTTGCTATGTAAATTTTTCATGTAAAGCTTGATACTTGAAGTCAATTTAATTTAAAGAAACATTAAATAAATTTCATTACTTGTTACTGGATTAATTTCCTTAAAATATTTTGTATAAAAGTATTCGTTGCAGTATACTGACTTATATAAAATAGACTTTTAAAAAGCAACTTCCTACTGAGTTTATTTCTCTTATTTATTTCGAAATCCTCAGATTAATTAAATCTACTTCTAAAAATTCCATAACGTTTTAATCATTCAGTTTACTTCAATCTGTTTGAAAATTGAAAATGCGGTACTTATTTTTTTTTTTTTTTTTTGTTAAGATTCTTTCGTTTTATATTAATTCAATGCAAATGTTTCCATTTCCATTTTTATCTTTTAATTTAATGATTTTCAACATGCTTATTTTTAATGCAAATTGGAGTGGTTTAAGACAAGAAAAAAAATTAAAGGAATATGAAAACTAATTGTTGGAATTGGAAGTTTCTATTAATATAGTAAAAAAAACAACAACTAATTGTTGGAATTGGAAGTTTCTATTAATATAGTAAAAAAAACAACTAATTGTTGGAATTGGAAGTTTCTATTAATATAGTAAAAAAAACAACAACTAATTGTTGGAATTGGAAGTTTCTATTAATATAGTCAAAAAAACAACAACTAATTGTTGGAATTGGAAGTTTCTATTAATATAGTCAAAAAAACAACAACTAATTGTTAGAATTGGAAGTTTCTATTAATATAGTCAAAAAAACTAATTGTTGGAATTGGAAGTTTCTATTAATATAGTCAAAAAAAAAAACTAATTGTTGGAATTGGAAGTTTCTATTAATATAGTCAAAAAAAAAACTAATTGTTGGAATTGGAAGTTTCTATTAATATAGTAAAAAAAAAAAAAAAACTAATTGTTGGAATTGGAAGTTTCTATTAATATAGTCTTGTAACTAAACAATATAATTGCCCAATATTTACATGTATTAACTTTTAAGACTCGTAGAATAGAAACGTGTTCATTGAAAATTATTTCAAAATGTTTGGAGTGTAATCAGAAAAATTGGGTTCTTGGAAAAGAGTCGCAATTTTAGTGGTTATTTCAAAGAGAATTTCCTTCAACAACAAATGTACAAAGTGGCAGTTTCTTTAGATGGATAGCTTCAGCTTTCTATTGGCTGTGAGCATGAACCTAATAAGAAAAGTGCTGAATAGTTTGCACCATCAACGTCTGGAGTACATGCAAGGTGGCGATATTATCTGTGATAATACAACTACTTATTGCATCAGATTTCAAGATTTATATCAAGATGACTGGAATGAAGAAATGGGAATATTTCATTTCGCAGCCAGTTTTGACGAAAAAGTATGCAAATTGGCGAGTAAATAAATAGAAATTTTAAATTTTTCAATTTAACCGAAATTCATATCTTTATCGAACTTTTTTTTTCGAGGAAAGTTAGCATAGATTTTTTTAATATCACCCGTTTACATTTAATGGAAACATCAAAACTGGATTTAAAATGTTAACCTATATTTGTAAGAGAAACAGGAACCACGTATGTGTCTGAATATTTGTACGTAGAATTCGATTTACTGAATTCTTGTATCTCCAGATGCAATTGTACTAAACGCAGAATTATTTTTCATGTGATATCATTACGTATAAATATAGGAAGTGGTCTCTCCGAAATTTTCTTGCATACTCTCTAATAAGTGTTATCCCCTTCATAAAACTGGACACTGGGTAAGCTGTGACCGCAGCACGTGCTCCGATTTTTATTTTCACACATGAGTTATCCTTTTTAGTATAGTAACGACAGCCGATACTTGTGTGGGAAAGAGTATTGTAACTTCGCTTTATTTTCTATATTAGTTTTTTATTGATTTCGTGCGTAAATTTTTTGTTGAACTGCGATTACAGTGGATATTATTTGTATATTAAATTTATCTGCCTTCTATAACATAGAATGATTGAAATAATAATACAGGTGTTTTGTAATTTTTAAAACTTGCATTTATTTTTCAAGAAAATGTTTCATATTTATTTTCATTCAAACACGAGCTGAAACTTATACTTTTCTAATTAAACAGCAAATAATTTTTAGTAAGTTATACTTTTATAACTATATTATTGGAAAATATGCTTAACAATTTTTTATTTATTAAAAATTTAAAAAAACTATGTTGCAAAATATATATCAATAAATCTAATAATGATATAAAAATAATATTGGAAATATAACTTTAATTTTATTGAGATGTGAAAATCATTTTTCTATTATAGTCAAAAATTTTCGCAATAAGTTATTGTTAAACATTTGCTTAATCTTTAATTAAAAATATTTTTTAAAAAAAAAAATCACTCCGAACCACACATTTCCACCTTCCAAAGTATATATGTGGCAAATTGACACTGTTTCACCTTAATTTCAATATGGTTTATAGAGCGCGCGCCAATTTACACGTACCTTTATAAGTAAAGGGGGGAAAAAACGACTAATTCCTCTATTTGAAGTTTGCGAATAATATAGTAATAGTGCTGTGATAAATATCTTCTGTAAAATGACCATTTTACTTTTAAACTGTTTGCAAAAACATCATGTAAAAGTAGAAACTCGTAAGCCGTGAATTAAAACACTAAATTGGTGTTAAATACGTCGTAACTAATTGAATCAACTATGTGAAACTAATGAATCATTCGGCCGGTCTGATTCGGCAGAAATTATTTATTGCAGATTGGATGCGGCTGAAAGCACTTTCTGAAACAAATTCACACGCTTAATTCTATCTTGTCCGAAATCGTTGGATTAGCCAATATTTATGGGGGAAAACTTGAATGTTTCCTTTCCCCCAAAAAATTAAGATAAGCGGTTATTTACAGTAATTCTGATTAAGAAAAATTCTAGATTTTTGTTTGTTTTTCTAACATTTTCCGTGTATTCGGCAGAATTTTTAGAATCGAAAAGTAAATACAACAAAAAAGATTAAAAATAGTAAATTCAAAAAAAAAAAGTCATGGTGGGGATGATAATTTATTTTGATATGCAAATTTTATTCAAATAAATGGAACTAGAATGTAATTTTTCCACTATTAGAATAAATTAATAACAATTTTTTAAATAATTTTATAATTGTATTAGAACGTAAAATTATTTTATTTCAATTCTTTTTTTAACTTGTACGATTTTATAATTCCTTATTATAAATATTATAGCATTTTGAAATGAATTTTTCCCCCAAATTTCATTACAGTATGGAACAAGCTAATGAGTTTACTTGTAATTAAGTTTTGAAGATCTCAAAATAGTGTATTATCGTTGATAAAAATAAGCGTGCAATGTTTCAAAATTTAAGCAAATTGGGAAGTAAATGAAACTCGTTGAATTTTCCCAACTCTACAAAAACGAAAAAAAAAAAAAAAAAAAAAAAAAAACTGCATAAAAATGATTTTACTATGAAATTTTATTTCACTTTACATTGTTGGCAATTAAGAACATATTTTGCTGTAATTACCGAACATTTTTATTTCATTATTTTATAAAAATCAGTTCAACTTAGCATTACTTGGTGAAGATGTTTTTGTTATTGCTAATGTTTTGCTATAGTTATTGCATGCATAGGGTCCATCATAATAGCAATAATTAATTTTCGAATCAAAAGTATTCTGTTGATAGGTAATATTCATAAATTTAAGAGGAAATAGTCAAATTTTTTTAACTGCTCTCTGTTGATTCAATATCTTCAAAGAAAAATCTCCGACAGAGTTTTTGTTAAAAATAAATTTCTGCCTCTTTCAGTTCTTTATGTACTTATTCGATTCACTAAATCAAATTGCAAATGCATAAGAAAAAAAAAATTCAAATAGAAAATTCAATTCGTAGCGGATATTTTAAAGGAATTTAAATTGTATTTAAAATTAATGTTTGATTTTCAAAGGATAAAAGCGATTATTGAAAACTTTTTTTAACACTAGTTTTTGATCGAATGAATTTTAAATAGGCATATATTATTTACGTACAATATAAATAGTTGATTGTTTCTTAACATTTTTGTATAACTGTTTATATTTTATATCGAAAATATTAAAAAAAAACAAAAAACTAACATGTTAATCCGAGGTTTATCGAAGTTTCAAAGTAGATACCTAAATTTCCAGTTTTTTAAAAAAATATCAGATGCATTTCTAAAAGATTATATTCAACTTCTCATAAATGTACTGAAAAAGGATCATGTCTTCAAGTGGGTAGGATTGTTTCCTTGCTTGTATATGCGGCAAATAAAACAGCATGTTTTCCTCTTTAATTACTAGAAGCTGAACTTTCCTCTTTCAAATTGGAATTCTAGGTAGAAAGAAAGCTAGATAATCAATAAATAAACAATTGTGGTTTGTTACATTTCAATAAACACGGTTCTTAAGAGAAAAACATGGATGTCTATTTTTATTTTACAGTTCATTAGCTTCAAATTTTGTTTTATTTTAAAAATTTATTAATAATTATCATACTATTGTTACAGAATATTATAAAACTATCATTGTTTTCAATAGTATTTATAAATAATGGTAGAGGAAAGAAAAACATACATCAAAGCTATTATAAATACTTCTAAATTTAAAATGGTAATTTTAAGTTAGGTTTTTTACTGTTTTTCCAGTATCATTTATTCTGAAGAATCTTTTATTTACTTCCAGTTGTGATACTATGTGATTTATAAACAACTGTTTACTTTTGTTTCACCTGGGAAAAAAAAAAGTTACTTGACAAACTGCTATTCCAATTTTCTCTTTTTAGCAGACTCCCAATTTGCTCTTTCTCTTCTTTTACCCAAATTTTAGCGTTTTTGCGTCATGGAATCAAGGAAGTTTAGAAAGTGGAGTGCTAGTATATATCATTCATTCATATACTTTTTTAAAAAATCGCAAAAATAAATCGTGTATCTCTAGAGTAACTTTAAACTGAGACACAAATCTATTATAAAAATGAGGAATAAAAAAACCTTAATTTAATATAAATTTTCCTAACTATTCTATGCTTCATTTCATTACCTATCAAATTAAGGTTAATGTTGCGCTTTATCCATTTTTATATTTGTTAGTTTGAGAGTTAAAATTGTTTTAATCTTCCAATTGCTTATTCCGGGATTTCAGCAGGCATCCACGATTTTCGTGAGCTAATGTGTTTATATTTTACTATTACTATTTCAGATATGAATTATTTCACAGTATCGGATAAAATATAACAGTAAATCATTTAAAAAATATTTGAAGTTGTTTAAATGTGTTCCATCTAAATAATGATTTTTAAATTATCGGAAGTTTCAAGGTTACTAGATGAGATTATTGTGGTGATACTTTTTTAAATTAAATTTTCGAGAAAATAAACGACAATTTTTCTGTATTGTTTTTATAAATAAACTAAAATCTATAAAATTTTTGATTTTAAATGTTGTAATTCCTCTATTATTATATTACCTATTTCGTTTCATTTAACCCATTTAACAGTTTTAACTTTTCCATACAACGTAAATTGCACACAACGCGTAATTATAACGGCATTTTGCACACAGCAATAGCAGTTCACAATATGTTGAGCATCAGTGAAATGCAGCTAGGTTGCATGTTGACGACTCCAACTTTTTAATGTTTATCTTCCTGTATCCATTTCAGATTGCTTTCTCTAATTGCCTGAAGTTGGTTTTAAAGTAAACAATGAGTAAAAGGGAAAGAGAGAGTAATTAGGTCGTCCTATCGAGAATGTGAACAGTTTCGGCTTCTGAGGGAACTGGAAAGATTAATGAGGTGTTAAAGGATTAAAATCATTGATCCAGTTTCTTTAGCAATTTTCAAGATAGCTCTAATCCTCAATTCACGGATTTTTACTGGTACTGACATAAAATTTGGTGATAAACCAGAATTAACCCTTTGCAATTGGAACTTACGAGTCAAAAAAAATTAAGTCAAAAGCCAATTAGAAATTTATTAGACATTGAAATAATTCGTTCTTTCCGCAATTATTATAATTATTGTTGTAATGTAAAGGGACCAAATCCAAAATAACAATCTAAAGATAACTGTTTCTACACAATAATACAGAAAAAAATTCTATTGGTTCAATTTCTAAATATTAAATGAAATGGTGAAAAAAGAATAATAAATATGCAAAATCAGTCTTTTTTTTTTCTTTTGGTTAAACGATTTAATAAATGTAGATCTAAGGGTTAAATTTAATACAATCTGAATGAGAACAGAAAATCAATAGTTGTCCTAACTTGATTGTCTCATTGACAATTTTGGACTTGTACTCTTCATTTCCTCACCAGTTTAATTGCCGGTGTCCTGGCCTTGGAGTAGAGTGTCTTCTCCGTGATCTGGGGTTCGGGCATGGTTGTTCTTCTCCCTGTGTTCTATCTGTGAGATGTGTGAAAGAGCCCCCTCCTGTAAAAAGGGTTTGTGCAAGCGACTGTGTGAGCATCTTCATATGAGCTAAAAGTCAGACATCTGCCTTCGAGTGTTCAGGAGTCTTTACCCTCAGAAGCTACTGCGCAAACTCGGCTTAAATCTATGGCAGGTGCATAAGTAACAACAAAACAGCAACCCGTTCATTTATTGCGTTCTAAATTGTACTAACAATTCCGGTTGATAGACACAATCGTATGGAATTAAGTTATTATGGCATTGATGCAAAATTTATTACCAGTATAAACTTTTCGTTCACAAATAACGGTTGATTTAGGCGTTTGTAAGTTCTTGGCAGTATATGTGAGGATTTCCTTTTAACAAACTGCTCAATTTAATTTTACATTTCAACGCATTTCTAAATTAATCATTTTTATTCTAGATTTTTAAAACAATTTATTAAATCTGTGAAAATCTGCCCTTTTTTTTATTTATTAAACTTGTAATAACACAGGATCCAAGTTTTACATAATTATATTTATGCAAACACCTGTTGCTTATAAATCCTGCAATAACTAATGTAATGAATAGATATGAACTTGGAAAAAACGTAATTAACAAATTGTTAACATTATTTTATTATTCATAAATATTTTTTTTTTTTTTTGCAAATCTAGCTTTTGACAACTAAGCTAATAATATACATTTTTTAATCGACTTAGCTTGCGTTTTCTCTCTGAGCCCCAGCTGCTTAGTCGGCAATCCGGAAATCATAAAATAGTAATAGGTTCTTAATTATATATCTATCATATTCTGTTGTTCAGGATAATTCTTAAATATTTTTGTTTTCTAGCTCTCTATTATTATTGCCTTTACATTTCCTTGATTTTGTACCACCATTGATTTCATAAATTTTTAACAGAATGCTCATGGCATCCTATGAAAGTTGTTGCTTTTATCAGATGTGTCTAAATCATCACTAGCACTATATTGCAGGCTCATTGCTTTCCAAAATTTTGCTTTTCTTAAGAAAAAGAATCAAAAGTCAAATGCATTCAGTCGATGAGAAGTCGAATACAAGTCGAAAATATTCCGCAATGGGACATGACATTAATTGATATATCAGAAACTCTGATATTTCAAACTCTAATGGAATAATTTCATAATGAAATTGACTTTACCCTTTCATTAATGCAGATGGATTTATCTGCATAATTAATACTCAGTCACAGTTCTAAATTGTCTCTGTAACTTGTCAGGTAACTTTAGATCTTTATTAAAAACAAAAAGAAAAAAAATCAAATTATTTCCTTAGGGCTTGTCCCAGGTCACCATTAATAATACGCCAGTGTGTCAGTGATTCAACTTTTTTCGTTAATGATATGACCCAGCTAGACAAAGAACCATTTGTGACAGTTCGGTACGAGTTAAGTAAGAAATAAAAACACGCTACCTAGTAAAAATCTATATATGATGTGAGATTCAGATCAGATTTTTAGGTGATAAACTTTTTAATAATTAAATAGTTGAGATATCGCCTTATTAAAGGGACGCGAGTGAAGCTAGCTTATAAAGTATAACAGTAACAGGTTTAAATGAAATGAATTCATATTCACTTTTATACACGCGTTATTTAAATTTTGGAAATATTCTGCGCATGCGCATATTTGAGGATGAAAAAGAATAAGGCAATCCAGAATAGGGAGGGGCAAGACATATTTTAATTGGAAAACTATGTAGTAGATTGAAGCACTGGGAGTTTAATAGATGGCAATCCTTGGACAGATATGTAAAGAAAAGATCTGAATGGTTCGGAAGTGTTAGCGGAAGATGAAAGCTGACTGATACACAACGGGTTACTGTTTAACCCTTTAAAGGGCCATTTTTTTCAAGTCATATTATGTTAAAATATTTTTAGGCTTGAAATTAGAATAGGAAAAGGTCTCCATTTAGCTTATTAGATAAATTTAATTTGATTAATTAATAATTAAGTAACAAATCAAGATACTCCATTTTGTGTGAGATAAGGAATTGAAGCATCTGTCTTTCTAAAAAAATTTGTCAGAACTTATGCCAACCTACATAATTTCATACAAAGATTGATAAATTTGGTGGGAAGTATACTTCCCACGGCCCTAGAAAGGGTTAATGGATTTAGTCAATAATTATTTTCCATGGCTAATTTTTTTTTTTTTTTTATTACAAATGCAGACGAATCTGAAACATTATGTAGTGAACAGGAAATCCAGTACTGTTCTTTGCAACTCCCTTGGAAACGCGATATATAATTCATAAGGTTATGGTGTAAAAATTCCAAAACAAATTAGGATTAAAAACCCGGAAATTGAAGTAATAATTCCTAATTAGAAGAAGCAGAAATTGATACTTTTTAGAAAATACTATTAGAAAAAAATAAAAATATTAAAAAATAAATAAAATTAATTTATAAAATGATAATAATTTTTTTTTAAATTAATGCATTGATTTTGATATGGAAAACACCCAATAAAAATACCATAACAGGTATTCAGGATCATAAAGATATAGAAATCATGATGATCATCGGGAATCATTGATAAATAAGAACAGATATATGAGAGATCTGAATAGTTGGATTTAGTTGAAACTAATTTAAATATTCTTATGGAAAGCTCAAAAATGTAGGAAATAAATCTTTTAGAACAAAATTAAGATTAAAAAGATCTATAGACTGCCTTTGTTAGTAGAGATTTTTATATAATCATCTATTTCCATAGGTTAGTCTTAGCGAGTATTCGTCTAGTGATGGTTTAGCCCCTGATTAAACTTTCTATTAAAATAAATCAAGAAATGCCATTAAAGTCTTTTGACTGAATCAAGTGATTGATGCAGCATTTATAATTTTATTTAATTAGTGATGTGCTGAATTAAGTGCAACTAAAAATGTTGGGTAAAGCAGTTTGAAACGTTTGTATATCGATATATTTACATTTAACCATTACCATTCCCTAATAAGTAATGAAGGTGATTTCTGAGTCACGCATATTAGCACAATATATGTATAGATTATTTTTTAAAAAAATATTTTTAATTCTACTACAATTAAGAATGAATTTTTATGTACACAAGAAATGTATTTAAAAATTATCGCAAAGTACTAACCATAAACTCAGCAACTAAATGAAAAGAATTGCTGCAAAATATATTTACAATTATTAAAATTAGAGAATAAAATTTGCATCATTGACAAACTAATTATTTGAATCTTTAATGCAAAATAATAATTTCACAATGCTATGCTCCAATGATATAGAAAAAAAAAAATTCCTTTGATTAATCTTTAATTAAAATTATAAATGTCTTGAAACCCATTTTAAGTGAGCTTCTATTACCCTGAAATAACTATGTGCCAAATTTGGGAGCTATAAAGTCTGCCTCGTTAAATATTTTGAATGATTCTTGCAGCATGTTAAATCTCATTTGTTGATTTTTTTTTCAAATATTATCTAACCAATATCATTATTCTATTTAAAGTAAATCTAAAAAATATTTTAAGAATAATATATATTTATAATCATCTGTTAGTGAAATTTTTAAGAAATTCATAAGAGATTTTAAGGAAAGTTCAAAGAAATTTTATTTAATAAATCTTAAGATGAAAAAATACAGATTTTCAACATTTATAATAAAGCTCACACATATACATAAAAACTGGCAAAAAAAAAAAAAAAAAAAAAAAAAAAACTTTCCAGCTATAAAACAACACGAATAACATCTATCTTAATCAGATAATAAACGAATGAAACATAAAAGTTACTCTATACACAAATATTGTTCCTCTTATGAGTTAATGAACAAATAAACAATATGCACATGCTTAAAATGTCCATTAATTAGAATAAATTATTTGCTGCCTCTGACAACAGATAAAAAAAAGAAATCAAATGACTAGAGAAAATTGAAATTCAATAATTCCATTAAGTACTACATCTCAATCTCTAACAGCAACTACTTGTATGAAAACAAGAAGAAAGATAGCATACAAGAAAGATAAAATATGAAACATCAATATTTTAAAAAAAGATATCAATTAATTTAAGCAACACTACTATTTAAAAAACAAACACACACACAATTTTTTGACAAGAGACAATTTTAGAATAAAACTAAAATTTTTGATAGAATAAATCGGTATGGTAAAAATACTTTTGTAGATATAACATTATACATGATAACAAAATAAACTTAATTCTAACATGAGATGATAGTTGAATTCTTTTCGAAGCACCCTTTTAGGTATATACGTTTCATACTTTTTCTAGTATCACTAAATCAAAGGCAAGTTTTTAGAAACTCATACACCAGCAACTTTTATAGAGTTAATATACTCAAATCTAAAAGTACCAATACAACTTCAAACCACTATAGATTGTTTCATTCTCAGTGAAAAAGAATTTATTCACAAGAATGATTTCTATTACAAATATATTACTGGTACAAATGTTGAAACTTTATCTGGAAATCCATTCTAAAAAAAATTGAAATAAAAGATAAATACTTAAATTTTATTGTTACAAGAATATTATTGTTCTTGAATTCATTTCAATTACCACTACTGTAACAATGGCTACAAATACATATTAATTATATAAAAACGCCTTTATAGCTTTCATCTGATTTGTACAAATGCACAGTACTTCAAACTAAATAATTAATTTCAATTTAACAAAATATCGAATTTACATGTCATCTAGACATAGAATAAGTTCGAATATAACTTATTTATTTTTTCTGATTAAAAAATATTTAAAGTTATAGAATGTGTTTACTTATTTTAAGAATATGAATTTTTAACTACATCATTTTTAAAATGAGCACCACACAAAGATTTTAAAAAAATTCTGTCTTATATCGTAATATTTTTTTAATCGCCATGTAATTTTTTGAATCAATATGAAACTAGATTAAACAAACAACTGTCTGTATAATAATTCAATTGGATTATAAAGGTACAATTAAAATTCATTAAGAATAAATATTTTGAATTTTTACAAGCAAAAAATCAAAACATAGATTAAATAAATAAATAAAATTCCTTAACAAAATTAAAATGATTTAGAGTGTAAAAGTTTCAATTAAAAAAAATTTGCCTTTAAACTGTAGAGATAATTTTTAACATTAAGGAACCTTAAAAAATAAAACCATGTAAAGAACTTTCTTTTCATAATAAAAACATATCAATTTCATCATAACAAACATTAATGAAATTTTAACTAAATAAGTCGGAGAAAAGATTTCCTAAAAAGATTGATTTATGTAACAAAAAGTTTAAATCGTTTGAAAATTACAGATTCCATTAACTGTAATAATTATAACAATATTATAAGAAGCTTCAGAAATATTTAAAAATAGAGAAAGAGAAGTATTTTGATAGTATGAAATTGCACATAACAACTTATAAATGCTTAAAATAAAAACAATCTTTAACAAATCATAGTTAAAATATCTTCCATATATGAATTAAAATGTGAGTATTAAATACTATGAATAATTAACAAATATTATTCTTTATTTATGAAATTGAAACAAATATGTGACATATTTGTTAAGATGACAAGCTTGCTGTCCTCATAATTATTAAACATAAAGATGACAATAAAAATAATTTGTTTTAATTAATGATATTCATAGTAAGTATAATGAGAGAAATAAATTGTTTAAATAGAATAATCAACATATTACAGCATATTGCATAAAACATCAGCCTGAAAGATAAAGTAAATAAATAGATAGATGAAATTTAGCAATATTCTCACTCCCATAGAGAAAGTGAAGTAGAATTATTTGACAGTACAAATTAAGTTTTTCATTACATAGTAATATGGATTATACATCTATATTGAAAAAGCACACCGAGATTGCAGTTAAAAAATTATTCCTCCATACTTTGTAAATCAATCACTGAAAAAAATCCAACAATTAAAAAAAAACTTGATCATAAAGCAATAAAATATAATACATTAACACTTAAATTAGAAATATTTAAATATCTACTAAAACATCACAGTGCATTTCTATCCAAACTCCAAGACCTCAATTGGGGCTCACCATTTTCTGAACGAAACAGACCCGCTCCACGTCCGATTCCTTTGTGGCGTCTCCTAAAATTCAGGGGAAAATCTCCCAGTGCATCCTCTACTGGATCGTTGAAAGCCTCTTTAGCTTTTCTGGTCACAGACTCAAAGGAAGATCCTTCTTTGTCATCTGTCATGAATCGATCCATCTCGCTCTGGAGTCGGATCCTACATTCCCTGAACTTTACAAAACGAGCATCCTTGTCAAATTTGGTCTTGAAGTCATTGCCAATGGGAAATCCAGAATCACTGGCTGAATGTCTGTACTTGAATCGAGGGCGACAGGTTGGAGTGCTGCGTCGCCTCTCTTCAAAAACCTTAGAAGAGAACTGGACGGAATCGCTTCCGATGGACTCGGAGGAACTGGAGCTGTGAAGAGTGAAGGATACCTTTTTCATTCTGGACATGGGTTGGGTGTCTTCCAGGAGCTGTCGGCCGATACTTTTCATGCTCTCGAATATACTGTCTCCCTCGCTGCTGCTGCCAGAGTCTACAAAACTTTCAAACTTTTTCTTTTGAAGAGGTGGGATGGTTGAATCGCCGGAAACAACTTTGGCCCATGTTCCTCTTTCTATAAGATAGAATACACAAATCATAAAATTAGATGGAATTCTAACAATGTAATTAAGAAAAAAAATTAATGAAGACTGAATATATTTTATACCATAACAAAAAGTTTCTGAACATCTACAAAAATTCATGATGCCATAAAATTTTGAATCAAAAAATGTCTGCTTTCATCTGTTCCATAAATATCATAATGGTTTTATTTGATTTCATGCTAGGTCTAAAGTATGATTCCAATAAAAAATGAATGATAAAATGTTTCCAAATAGAACATTTCATGCATACTTCATAAAAGCTTCAAAATCATATTCTGGAATATATTCTAATATTGAATCCATTTTTTAATATTGTTTTCTATTTTTACAAAATAATTAATAAAAAAAGCTTGGTTAAATTTTAAAAAAATCATTCAAAAATTGCAATTAATTATTACTTATTTAAGTTCCTTCATCAGTAAAAATTAATTTGTGAACAAAAGTAAAAGAATGAAGTAAACTACAAGTTCAATTATATCAATATTTTTATAATATTAATTGTTTTAAAGAAATTTAATTTAGCCACACTAATTTATTATTTAATTATAGCAATAATTTATTAGTATCAATCATTATAATTCCATATTTGAATTCTGACGACTAACAGAAAAATTAAACATCTGACTTTCATACGGAACATTTTTTAAAAAAATGAGTTTACTAAAATAGTGAAGAGTTTGATAGCAGATTAGATTCTTTTAACAATTTAGAAATATTATGCAAAAAGTTCTAAAGTATTAATTCAAAGCTTATTTAATTGGTTTCTAAAAGGGAATCTGTTATTTTACATAATACTGATTTGACCTAAAAAGTTAAATTACATAATCTCTTTCTCTTTCAAACATTTTCTTCTTAAATATCTGAGCCACATTCACATGTTGGGATTGTAATGTAAAAGGCAGAACTGGAGCACTATATTCTAAAATATATCACGCATATATTTTAAGATGTTATAAAATATTTGTAGCTATGTTGAACTCTTTGTTGAACAATACTGTTTGATCAATGCTATACTAAAACATTTTTTTATTATTATTTTGGATAAAGAAAATATTAAACCAAAATTTTTTCATTTGCAACTTTAATTTTTTTTTTTTTAATTTTAAAAAATTTGTCTGACTCAATTTTCCTCATGAAATTTTCTTATATCAAATATTATTAAATAAAAACTAAAAAGAAATTTAATTAAAAATAAATATTTAACAAATAGTAATAAAATTTTTAAGATAAAATGAAATTTTAAAAACCTTTTTTAAATAATTGCTGAAGAATTCATAAAAGCATCCTGTGAAAATTTCTGTGTTCATATTTGATAACTCTCCAGCAAAATAGCTCTATTGTAATGTGCATAACATATCAAACAAATCATCTGAAGTAATAATATTAAACTTGGAGTAACAGTAAAAAAACATATCTGATAAAACTAATGACAAGTATTTTACCTGTTTTACCCTGAGGTAATGAAAAAGATTCTGGCCGAAACCGATTTTCCCAGACATTTGGCAAAGTTGGTGCACTTCTGCAATGTTGGGCATTCTGTTTCTTTCTACTCTGAGAGAGTCCCCGAAGGGTGAGAACCACTTCTTTCTGAAGAGAAGTGTTGCCTTCAGCCACAACCTGGTGGAAGTGTTGAGTGAACCTTGGTTTTTTTACAATAGACTAAAACATAGAATGGTATATCAGTTTAACTATAATACAAAGAAAAAAAAACACTTTGTTAATATAAAATAAAAAGGTTTCTGTTTGCATGTCAACTTGCAACATAACTTGTTTGCACATTGATTTCCTTCCATTTCATTTACTATTTAAATGTATTCTCAATGATATTATATTTGAAATGAAAGATATAAAATGACTTCAAAGAAGATTATCAAATAGCTTGAGACATGAAGAAATTCCTTATACAACATGGTGCTATTCCGAAACAGTTCAAATATTAGAAAAACCTTTGATCGCAGAGCATTATAAAAAGAAAAGTTACGAGTGATTAGAGAGGGGAGAAAATGACAGAGTATTTGTAGAATTGATACTTGGAATATATCAATTTAATTCATGGAGCAATGTCATTAATAAAAGCAAAGAATATCTAAATTTAAGTAAGTTAACATTTCTGAAAACACTTATTTTCTTAATGAAAATCTTTCTGAGAAAGAACCTTCAAAAATAGCTTTATAAATTGTTTAAAAGCAAGAAATCAATAAAAAAATAAACATGAGAAATGAACTTTTTTCAACGAAAATGAAGATATTTGGTTAAAAAAAGTTGCTTAGTTGTCGATGCCATTAGAAAGTAATGATAAAGAAAAAATTTAACTGATTAATACAGCAGACTTTTAATGAAAATTGCTTTAACAAAAATATCTCTTACAATAACTTTCTTTATCACATAAATTTTGTCTCATTTAATATAGATTTACATAACATGACACTTTTTTAAAACTTTGCAACACTGTTGCATAGAAATTAACCAAATTTGATAAGACAGATTTGTTTTTTAAAAATTTTTATACCAAAGAAACAATAAGATTTCATTTAAAATAAACTTGAAAAAAGATTTTAAAAATAATGCTTATAAACAACTTTTCACAAATTACAGCAGGTAAGCATTAATTCAGCAATATATAATATGAAATGTACCTAGATGGAGGCAATAAACAAACTGAAGATTAGAAAGTGCATACAAATCTGCACAGGTCAGTTTTTCATTTCATGTAAAAAATAGTTTTAATTCAATTTATTAAAACAACTACCAATGGAATAAATTTTAAAAAAAGAATAAATAATTATTATGTGAATTAGAATTAATACAAAACAAGAGATAATCTATTAATGGGTTAGACTGTTTTTATACAAACATTTATAGTTAAATACTTGAGATTGATTACTGAATAAGTCAATTTATTCTAATTTTATATTTAAACTCTCATAAATCATCTTATAAACATTTTTGCTAAATGCACCAATAATGATAAAAAAAAAGGGGGGGGGGATAGAACTAACACAAAAATTAACCAATAACTATAATTTAATATATCCATGATAAAAGTCAGGGCAAAGACGTTGTATTTCAAAATTTCATATTCTAACTTCATAAGCTTCAAAATGTAATTTAAATATATATTGAAAA